>NC_041389.1:461825789-461875103 GCF_002162155.2 Triticum dicoccoides
GGGAGAGGCCGAGAGCGGTGGCTGCGGCGGCGCGGGCCAATGGCGACGCGACAAGTGGCGGGGAAAGGTGGTCGGCGGCGGATCCGAGGAGAAGGGGGTTTAGGGGTAGGGGAAGACTAGGGTAGCCCATTTTTGGAAGGAAGGGGTGTATAAATAGGGTATGTGCTAGGGTTAGTGGGGTTTCTGGACCCTTCGATCGCGATCTCACGGTCCGGAACGGGGGGGGTTCAGGTGGGCTGCATGAGAGATTAGTGGGATGTAGGAAGAGAAGAGAGGTCAACCCGGCATGGGTTTCCGGAGACCGAAAACGTCCGACGAATAAACCGACAACAGTGTCGCTACGGATGGCGGTTGGGCAGTCAAACGCGCTCCGAATGCGACGAAACTTGACAGGCGCTCTGTCTACACTATAATAAGATCGCATGCCAAGTTTCGACCCATTCCGAGAACATTTCTCGGCCACTCACGAAACGAGGTAGAAGAGGGCGCCAGAGGACATAGGAGTGCCGGATCACAAAACGGACAACAGGGAAAATGCTCGGATGCATGAGACGAACACGTATGCAATGCAATGCACATGATGACATGGCAAAATGCAACTCGCAAGCAAAATACATGGCAATAACGACGAATAACTGGAAGACACCTGGCGCATCGGATCCGGGGCGTTACATTAAGAGACTGCTGCTTCCATTTAGCTAATAATTTCTTAAGATCATTTCTATCATTGCAAGCAAGAAGTTCCATAGCAGCTTTTTCATTCATGACATAACCCTTAGGAACAACAGGTAATACATAATCATTGGGGGAACGTTCATCATCACTATCATCAGTAATAGGATCTTCAGTAATATCATTCCCCTTAACTCTAGCAAGTTGTTCATCAAGAAATTCACCTAATGGCAAAGTAGTATCACGCACAGAAGTAATTTCATCATGCATAGAAGAAGTGGCATCATCAATAACATGCGACATATCAGAATTCATAGCAGTAGCAGGTTCAGGTGTCGCAAACTTACTCATAACAGAAGGAGAATCTAGTGCAGAGCTAGATGGCAGTTCCTTACCTCCCCTCGTAGTTGAGGGATAGATCTTGGTTTTAGCGTCTTTCAAGTTCTTCATAGTGATCAACAGATAAAAATCCCAAGTGACTCAGAGAATAGAGCTATGCTCCCCGGCAGCGGTGCTAGAAATTAGTCTTGATAACCCACAAGTGTAGGGGATCGCAACAGGTTTCGAGGGTGAAGTACAACCCAAATTTATTGATTCGACAAAAGGGGAGCCAAAGAATATTCTTGAGTATTAGCAGTTGAGTTGTCAATTCAACCACACCTGGATAACTTAGTATGTGCAGCAAAGTGTTTAGTAGCAAAAGTGGTATGATAATAATAGTGACGGTAGCAACAGTAAAGGTAAATGTTTTTGGGTTTTTGTAGTAGTTGTAACAGTAACAGTAACAACGGAAAAGTAAATAAGCGAAGAACAATATGTGAAAAGCTCGTAGGCAATGGATCAGTGATGGATAATTATGCCGGATGTGATTCCTCATGCAATAGTTATAACATAGGGTGATATAGAACTATCTCCAATTCATCAATGTAATGTAGGCATGTATTCCGTAAATAGTCATACGTGCTTATGGAAAAGAACTTGCATGACATCTTTTGTCCTACCCTCCCGTGTTCAGCGGGGTCCTTACGGAAACTAAGGGATATTAAGGCCTCCTTTCAATAGAGAACCGGACCAAAGCATTAACACATAGTGAATACATGAACTCCTCAAACTACGGTCATCACCGAGAAGTATCCCGATTATTGTCACTTCGGGGTTGTCGGATCATAACACATAATAGGTGACTATAGACTTGTAAGATAGGATCAGGAACACACATATATTCATGAAAACATAATAGGTTCAGATATGAAATCATGGCACTCGGGCCCTAGGGACAAGCATTAAGCATAGCAAAGTCATAGCAACATCAATCTCAGAACATAGTGGATACTAGGGATCAAACCCTAACAAAACTAACTTGATTACATGGTAAATCTCATCCAACCCATCACCGTCCAGTAAGCCTACGATGGAATTACTCACACACGGCGGTGAGCATCATGAAATTGGTGATGGA
This sequence comes from Triticum dicoccoides, assembly GCF_002162155.2. Taxonomy (NCBI): domain Eukaryota; kingdom Viridiplantae; phylum Streptophyta; class Magnoliopsida; order Poales; family Poaceae; genus Triticum; species Triticum dicoccoides. The sequence goes on from NC_041389.1 coordinate 461,827,921, forward strand.
GGATGGTTGATGATGACGGCGGCGACGAATCCCCCTCTCCAGAGCCCCGAACGGACTCCAGATCAGCCCTCCCGAGAGAGATTAGGGCTTGGCGGCGGCTCCGTGTCGTGAAACGCGATGAAACTTTCTCCCTGGTTTTTTTCTCCCCAAGACAGTATATATGGAGTTGGAGTTGAGCTCGGAGGAGGTCCAGGGGGCCCACGAGATAGGAGGGCGCGCCCCCTGTCTCGTGGACAGCCCATGCCCCCCCCCCCCGACCTTGATTCTTTCGCCAAAAATTCTTATTAATTCTGAAAAGTGCCTCCGTGGATTTCTAGGACATTCCGAGAACTTTTCTTTTCTACACATAAAACAACATCATGGCAGTTCTGCTGAAAACAGCGTCAGTCCAGGTTAGTTTCATTCAAATCATGCAAGTTAGAGTCCAAAACAAGGGCAAAAGTGTTTGGAAAAGTAGATACATTGGAGACGTATCACACCGCCAGTTGACATGGTTGTCAGCTGCGGCGGCTCGCCCTGGATCATCATCATCGCTTGCATGGCATCTAGTCTACATGTCTATGTCTGCAGCTATCTTGTTCATTATTTGGTCGTGGAATAGGTTATCTTGGTTGTTATGAGCCTGGTCTAGCGGTGGTTCAGCCAGATCTGGCACATCCACCTACGTTTGACTCCTGTCCAGCCAGTGGGTGGTTTTGGTCATGGTTGTGTTATGGTTGTTCATTGGTCATTTGTCGGTGCTCAGGGTTTTACCTCACAACAACTCGGACACTAAAGGAAGTTCGTTTTGTGCTACTCATGGGGTGTGTCTTTGCCCTGCCCTCGTAGGTTGTAGGTCGTGATTGTATTCATCCCTAGTACATGTGTGCGCCCTCCTGCTCCCTCCAGTATGTGTGTCCATCCCGTGGTCCCCCTTCTACAGAATGGGTGGCGTAGGTTCAACATCATTTGGCTAGTGGCCTAATTTCTCAAAGATGTTTGCGCCTATGCTCATGCAAGTTGTTTAGCTCAAGGCTAGTGATGAATTTGTCCCTATGATGCTTTACCTTTAGTCGATGCCATTTTCATCATGATGGTTGTCGAGTTTGGTCGCATTGTTGCAGACTGGGTTTCAGGTTCTTGTAGTAGATGGTCCTTGCTTCCATGCCTTGTGTTGTACCTTTTGTCTAGTCTAGGTTGGGTTTGGTCATTCTAGCCACGATCACCGGTTCTTTGCTTGGTGATTCTCGTGGTGGCATTCGTCCACAACGAACTGACGGATGTATCGCTGCTCCACGAATTGGGATGGAAGTCATGGAGGCCTAACCATGATGCGACCCCCACCAAAATATGTCTAGAGAATTTTCTCTTGAAAAGAAGATTTATTAATGTTTCAGAATTGGAGTTGTGAAGCTTACAAACCCTACATTTGGGCTAACCTCTCTTTTGCAACCAATTGGCCATCAAAATACGTACCTAAATGACAAGCCAAGAATATAACTTGCTCTTGGGTGGCCCATGGCTTGCAAACAACAGGAGTCATTCTTGTGGATGTGATGCGGAGGAATTGCACGAGGAGGAAGAGTGCTCGCCTGAGGTTGGTGAGCTTTCAAAGAATCTTATCTGGCTTGCCAAGGATAAGCTGGGAGTTAAGAAATCCCACCCAAAGATTGTGAAATTGTTGTACACATATTCTAAAATAAATTTTGATACAATAATCTAGTAATCAATGTAGAAAAGTATATATAAAAGGTATTAAAATTCATCAGTCTGTATATGTAGTAGATAGACAGTTGTGCCAATTCATGCCTGGAGTTACTTGCGATTAATCATGGCCTCCTATCCTAGTAGTTAGTCCTAACATGATCTTCATTTTGGCTTCAGAAATCAAACAAGGGAAGCAACCCAGGATTAATCTCAAGGCAAGTAAGTTCACTAAGATTCAAGTAACTAATAGTTTCATTCAATAAAGTACACCAAATAATAGTAAGGAATACACAGTGTGTTACCATTATCCTTATTCTTTACTGTGTTCACTAATTGTAGGGCTATCTAGTCGGCAACCCAATTACAGACTCCATGTTTTATGATAACAATTTCCAAATACCGTATGCTCATGGTGTTGGAATTATATCTAGTCAAATATACGAGGTAATTCCACATTCACGCACATTCACCTATTGCAGTGGTAACAATTTTTTTCCTTCTCCTTTTTCAAAGGCAGCAGTGAGGAACTGTAAAGGACGCTATATAAGACCAAGGAATAAAATGTGTGCCATGGTCCTAAATACTATTGAAGATGTAAGATTCTTACTAGGTTCAAGAAAAATAATTATTACAGGCTACCATTTTATTTGTGTTAATTATATTGGTCCATGTATTAATTGCAACTCATTTCTGAAATTGAAAAAGAACACATCCTGGGTGTCAAATGTGAACACGATCTGTTAAGACATAGATTTCTGTCAGAAGAATACACCCAGCAAAGTGAGCTATCTACCCAACAACCTGCCATCAATTGTAATGTAGGTTACTCTTGTACTTACCCTAAACTAGTAACTTTATAGAAATGTTCTTTAGTTCAATTAATATTATGTTTCTATATTTATGTGATGTGAACTTTGCCTACAATTGCATTCTCATATGTAGGCATATCGTTACTACCTATCTGATATTTGGGCGAATATCGACTTCACCAGATATGCTCTTGGCGTAAAGCAGGTAACCAACCATATGACATATTTTCCCTTTGTAGTAGCTCAGAAAACTATATATACATGATTAAGTAGTTAGCATATGGCATATTTAATTTTCTTTGCGTCCATATCATGTCATTTGAATGAATTAATTAATTGCAACTACTAGTAGTTGCGCACATCGCTTATTGGATTTGACAACCTTAGTGCATGTTAGCTTTTGCCATGTTTATGGTAGTCCAACTGTCATGTCGAATTAATGCTGGTTTAGCGGGCCTTTCTGTTGAAATATATTGTCCGTCTCTCAACATCGGTTTAGAATTTTGGCTAAATTGGATATAGCATGAATTAAATATTGTATCAGAGCCAACTGGTCTCAAGTTCAAGACCCTACCAGTGCGGTATTAAAATATATATTATGTGGCCTACATCGATCCCATGTCCAAGGACTAAAATGTCTAGATGTGAGGGGGAGTATTGAAATATGTTGTCCTCTCTCCATCAATTCAGACTTGAGGATGGATTGGCTTGAGCAGGTATTCAATACTTTCGGCGCAATTCAGGCAAGAACATTGAGTAAGGGGGTGTTTGGTTCAGGGACTTTTTAGTCCCAGAGACTAGAAAAAGTCCCTAAAAAGTCCCTAGGAACCAAACGGGAGGGACTTTTTCTACAGGGACTAGAAAAAGACTCTACTAGAGAGTCTTTTTTGATTAGTCCCTGGGACTAGAAAAAGTCCTAGGACTTCTGAACCAAACACCCCCTAAATTGTCCTAGAATTGAGTAAAAATTTTATTTCACATCGTTCTAGTTCGGACTCATAAAAATAAATGATGCTTTGACAATAGGGGAACTTCTAGGTATTGGGAGTAGACACCTGAGCACCACCTTAACCTTTGCATAGATAATTGTTGTAGGATCTCCAAACATCCAATCATTGTTGACTCGTTGACTTTTTGCATCCATCTAGGGAACAATTGGAGAGTTTAAGAGATGCAGAAAAGGTATGCCCTATTCATTTGATGCCCCGAGCAGCATAGAGTACCATTTCAACCTCACAAGAAGGGGCTACCGTGCACTTGTGTTCAGGTGTGATTTTTCTCTGCTTTGTATTTACATGTGTTGATTGAAACTTGATCTGCATCTTGAAATAATGACCTCTAAATGCAGCGGGGACCATGATATGTGGATTCCATTTTTGAGCACACATGCATGGATTAGATCCTTCAACTTCTCGATAGTTGATGACTGGAGAGCATGGCATCTCGGTGGTCAGGCGGGAGGGTAAATTTGTCTATGTATATAAGTATTATCATTCATAAGAAGAGTAATCTAATATTTCTATTTATTTTAGTGCCCCACACACTAGGATGTAGAGTAGTTTTAACATAGACCAGAAAAGGTTCACATCAATAGAGCAAATGAATTCGTGAAAAGATGTACATGCTTGATATTTCAAACTTTTTTGTTATGTTGTCTTTGGTGTAGATTTACAATCACATACGCCAACCATATGACATTTGCGACATTAAAGGTACATTATCTTGTATTTTCCATTCCATGATATAAAGTTATTGCTAGGATTGGATAGAAGAAACAATGTGATGCTGCAATAATTATTGTTTCATTGCTTACACAGGGTGGTGGGCACTCAGCCATAGAATATCGACCTAAGTGTTAGATAATAACGAGAATAAACGAGACAAAGAGACACAGGGATTTAACGTGGAAACCCTTGCGGGAGAAAACCACGGACGCACGAAGGCGCAATCACTATGATGGAGGAGTATTACAAGCACGAGACGACATACCGTCTGAGGTGCGACTACATGGGGTATATAAGAGGGCAATACATGAGAGTCCTTGGAGGACAAGTAAACGAGTTGTACTCGTACGCGTCGACGTCAACACAATGCCCATACCGGTTGTACTACGTCTAGTCAACCAGGTACTAGAATTTGGATCACAATTTAACAATCTCCACCTTGAGCCATATTCCCTCCAGTAGTCGAAGAAAGTGAATAACTCCATCCAAATCAGCATAAACACCTTGTGCGTCAAAGTCCATAGGACTAGTGAGAAATACCAACTAAGCCTGAGCAAAGCTCAAACTTATTAGTAGGAACTGGCTTTGTCATCATATCAGCAGGATTATCATGAGTACTTATCTTGCATACCTTCAAATTGCCTTCAGCAACAACATCTCGAATATAATGGAATCTGACATCAATATGCTTTGTCCTCTCATGATACATTGGATTCTTTGTAAGATATATGGCACTTTGACTATCAGAAAATATGGTAGGGCAAGATGAATCTCCACAAAGCTCAGTGTACAAACCTCTCAACCAGATAGCTTCTTTGCATGCCTCAGAAATAGCCATATACTCGGCATCAGTAGTGGAACAGGCCATAATAGACTGCAAAGTTGTTCTCCAACTCACAGCACAACCACCAATGGTGAAAACATAACCTGTGAGCGATCCTCTCTTATCCAAATCACCAGCAAAATCAGAATCAACAAATCCAACAAGTCCATCTCTAGTTTTCCCAAACTGTAAATAAGCATTAGAAGTACCTCGCAGGTATCTGAAAATCCACTAAACTGCTTTCCAATGCTCTTTTCCAGGATTAGCCATGTATCTACTGACAACACTCAATGCATATGATAAATCCGGACGAGAACAAACCATGGCATACATAAGTGAACCAACTGCACTCGAATAGGGAACTCTAGACATGTACTCAATATCTGCATCTGACTTAGGACATAAAGCTGATGATAATTTGAAGTGTGCAGCTAACGGAGTACTCACCGGCTTGGCATTATGCATATTAAAATGACGAAGAACTTTATCAATATATCCCTTCTAACTTAGATATACTTTTCTAGACGGTCTATTTCTGGATATTTCCATGCCAAGTATTTTCTTTGCTGCACCCAAATCCTTCATCTCAAATTCATTACTCAATTGCTTCTTTAGTTCATCAATATCTGACATACTCTTTGCAGCAATAAGCATATCATCAACATAAAGGAGCAAATAAATAGTTGAACCATTGACAGTTTTCAAATAAACACAACTATCATAATTAGACCTTTTGAAACCTTGAGAGAGCATAAAGGTGTCAAATCTCTTGTACCACTGTCTAGGGGATTGCTTCAATCCATAAAGAGATTTCTTTAACTTACAGACAAGCTTTTCTTTTCCAGGAATAACAAAACCTTCAGGTTGTTCCATATAAATATCCTCTTCTAATTCTCCATGTAAAAATGCAGTTTTAACACCCAATTGTTCAAGCTCAAGATCATGCATGGCAACAATACTGAGTAAAGTGTGAATAGAGCTATGCTTCACAACAGGAGAAAAGACTTCGTTATAGTCAATACCTGGAATCTGGCTATAACCTTTAGCAACTAACCTTGCTTTATATCTTGTCTCATCATTAGGAGAAACACCTTCTTTCCTCTTGAAAACCCACTTGCAACGAATAGGTTTCTTCTCTCTAGGAAATTTTACTAAATCCCAAGTGCCATTCTTTTCAAGTGATTCCATCTCATCATGCATAGCGGTCATCCACTTATTACTATCACCATAAATAATAGCCTCGGAATATGAAGAAGGCTCAGCATTACCTTCAATTTCTTCTGCAACAGATAAAGCAAAAGAAACGATATTGCACTCTTCAATTAACCTGTTAGGTTTATTAATACCCCGTCTAACTCTGTCACGTGCAAGATTCCAACTAGGTGGAACAATAGGCTGATTTGGAGTGGGAGTGACATGATCATCATTAACGACGGGTTCATCATGTGCATCAAAAATTTCATTACCAGATGTATCACCTGAATCAATAACATGCTCCACCTGAACAGTAGGCTGCTGAATAGTAGGCTGTTGTTCACTCTCAACGGGAACATTAGTAGATGAAACATCATGTAACATAGCAGATTCATTAAAGATAACATTTCTGCTAATAACAACCTTCTGGGTTTCAGGATTCCACAATTTAAAACCTTTAACACCAGACTTATAACCAAAAAAGATGCACTTAACAGCCCTAGGCTCCAACTTTCCATTATCAACATGAGCATAAGCAGTGCAACCAAAAACTCTCAACTGTGAATAATCAGCAGGTGAACCAGACCATACCTCAATTGGAGTTTTCTTATTAAGAGAAATAGATGGTGAATGATTAATGAGATAACAAGCAGTGGAAGCGGCCTCAGCCCAAAAACGCCTATGCAAACCTGCATTGGACAACATGCAACGGGCTCTGGAAATAATGGTCCTGTTCATACGCTCAGCAACACCGTTTTGTTGAGGAGTATAAGGAACAGTGTAATGTCTGACAATGCCTTCAGACTTGCAATAATTCTTAAATTGCTTAGAACAGAATTCCATACCATTATCAGTGCGAAGTATCTTTACCTTCTTTTCAGTTTGTCTTTCAATCATAATCTTCCACTCCTTAAATGCTGAGAATGCTTCATATTTATGCTTCAAGAAATAAGGCCAAACTTTTCTTGAATAATCATCAATAATAGTCAGCATGTAACTTGCACCACCTAATGACTTCTTGCGAGATGGTCCCCATAAATCAGAATGCACATAATCAAGAATACCTTCAGTTGTATGGTTCGAAGTATTGAACTTCACCCTCTTGTGCTTGCCGAAGATACAATGCTCACAAAATTTCAATTTACCAGGTTCATATCCATCAAGGAGACCTCTCTTGTTTAACTCTGCTAAACCAAGTTCACTCATATGTCCAAGACGCATATGCCAAAGGTTAGCAGCATCACAATCAGAATTCTTTGAAACAACTGGAGTAGCGTTACCTGAAATGGTAGAACCTCGAAGGTAATAAAGACCATTGGTCGAACTTAAATCACCTTTCATCACAATAAGGGAACCTTTGGTGACTTTCAAAACACTATCTCCACCTGAATACTTGTACCCCTTTGCATCAAGGGCACTCATAGAAATAAGATTTCTCTTCATCTTCGGAATATACCGAACATCTGTCAAAGTTCTGATTATGCCATCAAACATCTTGATTCGAATAGAACCTATGCCTTCAATCTTGCATGGTGAATTATCAAAACCCAAAACGGAACCAGCAGCGGTAGTGGAATCAAAAGTATTAAACCAATCTCTATGCGGGCACATATGGAAAGTACATGCAGTGTCAAGTACCCATTCATCATTGGTCTCAGCACATCCAGCAATAACGACAAGAGCATCATCGGAACTATCATCACGAGCAACGTTAGCAGAATTTTCACCTTGTTTGTTACCTTTCCTCTTTTCTTTATTCTGCAACTTGAAACACTCTGAGATGTCATGCCCGTCTCTCCTGCAATATCTGCAATACTTCTTGTCTCTGGATTGCGACCGGCCCATGTGGCCGTTCTTACTTTTGCCTTTGTTTCCATTATTGGAGTTCTTCTCCTTTGTCCTGCCACGAACAGATAATCCCTCTGCTTGGGATGAACTTGAACCATCATGAGGCACCATTAGTTTCATCTTCTCCTTAGAGTTCAAAGCTTCATAAACTTCATTAAGTGTGAGAGTATCACGACTGTATAATATGGTGTCTCGAAAATTGGTATAAGAACTCGGCAGTGAACAAAGTAACATTAAAGCAGTATCTTCCTCTTCATACTTAACCTCCATTGCAGCTAGATCAGATATGATCTCTTTAAATTCTGAAATATGATTCAAAACATTACCTCCCTCGGGTAACCTGTGCAGGAATAATTTTTGCTTCAGATGCATCTTGCTGGTGAGATCTTTAGTCATGCAAATCCCTTCCAGCTTTAACCATAGAGCGGCGGCAGTTTTCTCGCTCAAAACTTCCTACAAAATATTACTATACAAATGGAGTTGAATTTTTGACAAAGCCTTACGATCAATTCTTTTCTCCTCATCAGTCCAGTCCTGAATTCTGTTCTTTCCAAAACTATCCAGTGCTACATCATAATTGGACTGTGCCAACAACGCCCGCATCTTGACTTGCCATAGGGTAAACCTTGTGTCACGGTCCAGCAACGAAAGATCGTACTTCATGGGTGCCATGAGTCGATAAAACTGGATAGACGCTGGGTGTGGACGTAGCAGAAGAAGTTGAATATCAGTTGAATATCTGATCTAGTACTCAATTAGTACTAGTCTTCGTCACGTACTAGTGCTGGTAGTACCAGTACTTGATCGGCTTCATGTCAAGGAAAAAGGTAGCAGCAGTGGATGAATCCCTCGGGATTTGAAGTGGCTCCGTTCCTGGCGCTTTATACAGGAGCAAGGAGACCACCCTTCGTCTCGGCGGATCGGACAAGTGCACGCCTTTTCAGGGTGACACAACAGCGCAAATAGATCTCCAGTCGGACTCGGTGGATCACGGCTGCAGCGGAATAAATCGATCTGACTTTCAATGGATGGATCGCCAGGTCGCGTCGGGGGCGGCGCACACAGTCTTGCGATGGCTCAGCATTGGCCGGATAATAAGCCTCTGTGATGTGTCATACTTGCCATGTTGGGTTCATTGGGGTTTTCCATGTACAATAAAAGTCTTAACCTCAAACAACTATTTTTCAAATGATGGACTAGTTTTATACGGCACACTCATTGCCAAAAAAAGAATATTTCACGAAAGTGTTCCTTTTACTCCCTCCGTTTTTATTTAATTCGCGTATTAGCTTTGGTCAAAATCAAGCTTTGTAAACTTTGACAAAGTTTATAAACAAAAATATTAGCATATACAATGACAAATCTATACCATTAGATTCATTATTAAATGTACTTTCACATAATATAGATTTGCTATGGTAAATGTTTGTATTGTTTTCTATAAACTTGATCAAACTTTACAAAGTTTGACTTCAGTAAAATCTAATATGCGAAGTAAATGAAAACGGAGGGAATATATGTGATCATTGCAAGAAATAATACTATGTTGATCACTAAACACTAAATAACGCTGCTATGTAGTGGTGCCACCTTAATCCAGTTGGCTGATTACCTCGTGTTAGCGAATTTGTGTGCTAGCGTCTCCCGACCCGTGCGTGACAGAGAGAGTGGCAACAAACCATGATTTCATGGCTTGGGCTTGGGCTTAGATGGACCATTTCTACTTAATAGTGTCATGCGGCAACATCTTCCACCCTAATCTACCCTAAAAAAAATCTTCCACCCTAATCATTCAAATGCAAGTAAAAAGATGGTCCTCAACCAAAAAAACCTTTAGTTTTGAAGCCAAATTTTGCCAAAATGCCAACAAAAAAACACAGAGGCAATAACATAGTGATTACTCTTGCATATTTAGAAGGCAATTCCGCCCACATAATAAAATTGAGGCAAAATATAGGTAATCCTTTTTGTGAAAATGAACCAAATATATTGTAGAGGTTCACCAAAAATACAAAGCATCTCCAACATGATAAAAAATACATTGAGGTCCCTGGACCATATACCTGGCCATGGAAAACCCAGCCAGGGCGGCCCAGCCCGACCCGACCCGAAATAGCCCGACCTGTCCCGGCCCGGTCTTGCCCACAGGTCGGGCATGGGCTTAAGTTTTGAGCCGAAAGGCTAGGTTGGGCCGGGCCTGGGCTTTGCATTTGTGTGTTTTAGGGAAGAGGCCTGAAGGGTTTTCCACAAACGGGTCGGGCTTGGGCCTGAAATCTAGGCCCGGAGGCCAGGCCTAGACCTAGCTTTTCTGTTGCGGGCTTTTTAGGCCCGGTCTGGCCTGACTTATGGCCAGGTATGATGTACCACCAAACGACAAATATCATCGCTAGGCCGCCGGCGTCACTCACCTATGGAGTGGGTCTGACCTTGTTGATGATAGCCAGAAATTTTTCATGCACATGCCTCTAAGGCTCAGGGCCATGGAGCCGCAATCATGATCGTTGAAGCCTTGAATCCATCTGAAGTGACACCAGAACTAGTCATCGCGCAGACACGACGAGAAACCCCAACATCACGTCCTCACCACCCTAAGGAGTGCCAGGAATATATATTGGAGCTCCGTCGACTCCGTTCAGACAGACAAACTTTAGAAGGATCGAAATTCAGAAGACCAACTCGAAGAAGAAGCGTTGCCAACCGTTTATTTTTACGGAAAACCGTAAGGGCCAGTGACAAAACATAAAATACTAGGAACTCTAAAATCTAAACCAATGGATTGCCCTCCATAAAGAAATATAAGATCGTTTAGATGACATGATCTTATTTATTTTTACGGATCAAAGGAACCGAACCGAACCATGAACTTGCTAACAGTTGTGCTACTAAGGAATGCTCCGATTGCAAAGATCCGGCTGGTGGCTGCATCGGTCCTGCGCCCGATTTCTCCGTTGCTGCCAGCGTGCCAGCCGGCTTTGCCATCACAAGAACTGGTGCACACGACATCTCCGTTCAGTCCAGGTACGGGTCCAGTTTGCTTGTACTACCAACGTTCAATCGACCAGAGTATGCCGTTAAAACCGCCATCCCTTGCACAGCACTCACTCCTGCTGGCTGCTAGTGTCTATTCCCTTCAGAAATGCAAAAGGGCAGCTGTTGTGCTCTACTCTGCTGGACACCACCGCCAATGATGGGAGCCAGACTAGAAAAGCGGAAACAGCTCAGGCACGCACAACACCAGTGACCGGAGGTGCAAAATGTCGGGGAAGAGAGATACAGTCATGATCAAACACACAAGGAACAGGCGAGGTACCCAGGCCAGGATCATATTCCCCTTCTTCCAGCCTTTACTTACACCGATAGGTCCATACTCGCATTAATATTTTACACCCAGGATCGAATTCACCATCCTTTCCTTACAATTTTCCACTATGTATGCTAGTACATGAGAAGAAAAAAAAGCAACTAACAAACGAGCTCACCGGCGAACGAATGAAGGGTAGAAATTCTGCAGTGGACAAATCTGAGGGGGGCAAAGGAAACAACACCAGCGAGGAGCCATCATCCCTCTTTGATTCTTCGGTGCCGGATGCAAAAGCAAATTCTTCACGCCCCCAACACTTGGTTCGCCCTTTTACGCAAAGCAACAGCCAAACAAGTCCTGCAGGTCGCTCGCTCAATCACGGCGCTCCGACCATACTTCTCTTAGGAGCTCGTATCTTACATTTGCCACGGCGCCTTCTTGGCGAGTACTGAAATGTGCGACCCCGTCACAAGGCGAGGGCAGAGAGCTCCGATCGTAGAGGGACATCAAGGGGGAGCCTAGGTCGTCCAGATCGTCGTCGCTGGTGTACCCCCTCCTCTGGACCATCGAGGCCCTTTGATGCACCTCTCCGGTGCCACTGGTGTTTGCCACTTTCTCTGCTACATCCTCCGATGAAGGGGCGCGGTACGCAACGGCAGCAGCAGTGCACGGGAATGTACTGATCAGATTTTTCTCTGTGAAGCGCTCAAGCAAGCTCTGCACGGCATGAGTGACAAAATTCAGTATGGTGTATAGTTACCTCCATGACATTTTGTGTGCGCTACGACGTAAGGGGTTCGTTCAACTTCAGCAAGAGAGGCCATACCTCAGAATTCAGCTCCTCCAGAACTAAACCAGGAACAGGATCAGGGCAGAACTCGTCCGGAGTGAAGTTGCAGAGTATCCTTGTTACTAGTGGAAGGCCAATCGACGGGCAGACCTGACATAAAATTCAAAACTTCAACTACACCACATCTGATAGTTAAATACTCCCTCCGTTTGTTTTTACAAGACGTTTCAGACAGGTTGCTTTGTACTGTTTTAAACAATGTCTGAATGTCTAGAACGTCTTATAAAAATGAACAGAGGTAGTAGAAGATAAAATCATAACAGTTTTGCATCTTGTATCTTGGGAGTCATGCACGGTCACAGACCTCTTTCCTGATGGACTTCTCAAGAAGCATGTCCTTCGGGAGCATGAGAAGATCACTCAACTCATTGAGCAGCTTAAAAGAATTGGATTCAGCTCCATCTCTTCTTACATCACCATTTCCTCCTGCGCCTTGGCCATCCTTGTGAGAGTCATCACCGTCCATGCCAAGCATATCCGTCAACAATCTGGACCAGCTTCCAACCTGAGGAGTCATTTCACGTGTCAACATTTAATGGTAGAATTTGTTTGGAAGGAGTGAACTAAGGTCGTCAAAATGCCCTATTCTAGTTTGTTCTTCGTGGAATTGAAAGCATCAAACCAAAACAATGTGGTTTCACTCTAAGAAAATATAGCCCCTGTGCTCTTTAGGTACATACTGCATTCTTCAGCTGTGCGCCTGATCCAAAGCTTAAGTTGCCAGCTGGAATTGGCAGAACCCTGGAGTCAAGAATCGGATCGGATATTGGATCAGATGGTATCTCATTCTCTGATTCACGGAGGATGGCATTAAATAAAGCCACGTCTAAACGGGCTACACATTGCTCCATCACCTGATGATAACAGAACAGCTCATAAACACGTTTCAAAAGAATATTATTCTTTTCAAATGATGAAAGGAAACTTACAGCTTACCAGTTTGGCCAATACTGGTAAGCAGCCACACTCATGTCCACCAGCACGAAGAGGGCATATTCTGCTGAACGCATCACAAAATGCAGTCTTCCAAAGATCAATAGAAAAAGTGGTTTGATGCTGATCAGCCAAAGAATGCCCTAACGGTTTCTCAATGCTTGGCGTCGATGAATCCTCAACAGGAGTTTGCATACGGGGTGTCAGTGCCTAGGAAGAGAAATACCGATCAGAATATTGACATACTGTATTGAAAATACTTTCCTAGTCATGTTTTACAACTAGCAGGTCAAATTTACGGTTCTGAAAAAATTGCCAGGATAAAATGAGGTGAACCTTACCTGCCACCACACAGACTCAACAATCCGAGAAAAGATCCAAGATTCAATCTTCTCTAATGCAGCCAAGACAGTGCCAGTTTGCTGCCAATCATCCGGAAACTGCATGATAGTAGGTCTAGCCTGCTTGCCACTGGAATTCATTTTCCATCGCATTGGCGGGGAATTCTTGTAAAGCTTTTTTGCATTACTGTTTCTGTTTGTAGTGAAAGCATTCATAACTGCAGGTGATTGGCTTGAAACGCCAAAGGTTTGTGCAATGATCTCTCGTAGGACAATTGTGTTCGATAACCAGAATGTCAACCTACATCAAAATTAAATTCTTAAATCAAATTAGCAGGAGTTAATACTCACGGCCATGTGCAGAATAAAGTTAAGGCATACTATGACCCGTTTATTTACCTTGAAACATCATTGCCACAAGACTTTGCTACAAGCACAAGCCCAGAAACAGAGTTTTTTGCAACAGAAGCTTTCTTATCTGGGGACCAAAACTTTGATGCATGGATATATAACCTAGACAGACGCCGAGCTGGCGTATGCAGCTTATGTGATGAACATCCGTGCTCTGGCATAATAGAGTAGAGAGAAACCTCAAGGGCAGCAACTTCACGAAGCTCTTGCTCCAGCTTTTCAATTTTTGATTCTAATTCCTCAATCTTCTCATCATTCTTTTCATATGCTACTGAGTTGTCATCATCAAGTATGTTCTGTTCAGTATCAGCAATTTCATCGTCAGTGCCAGTACTTTGATCACATTTCGGAGCTTCGTCTAAGACATCAATTTCCTTTGCTTCTTCAATGGCTGTATCACTGGTCTCTACACCCTCAACACCCTTATCATCAGTCGCTATAACCTCAATGGCCTTATCATCAGTCGCTACGCCCTCAATGGCCTTATCTTCAGTTGCTACGCCCTCAATGGCCTTATCATCAGTCTCTACACCCTCAATGGCCTTATCATCAGCAGATGTGCCCTCGGTGGCCTTATTATCATCGGCCCTGCCCTCGGTGGACTTATCATCGGTGGCTCTGCCCTCAATAGCTTTATCATTTGTTTCCTCAGACACATCAGATGAAGGACAAGAAGTAACTTCCACAGTTTCTGGCCTTTGAACTTCAACAGTTTTAACACCATTAGCCACTTTGCTTGGCTTCGGTGCTTTGTTCGGACTATTGTTTGGTGAAATATATTGCAGCTTCTTGTTGACTAGACGAGTGGAATTAGTTCTGGCCAGACGTGGGCTGTTTGGCTTGGTGTCCTTTTTTGCTAGCTTCTTCGGAACCCTTGAGACTCTTTTCGCTTTAGTATCTTCATTGCTGTTAGACTCACCTTGAGATGAAAAGGAGTCTCTAGCTGCTTCATAGTCTGATTCAGCTTCCTTCCCTAGTTTAGCATCTCGTTCCACTTCCACATCAGTTGATTGGTCATTTCTCTCTTCCCCGTTCTCCCTAGCACCCATTTGAGTGTACTAGAAACTTGATACCTAGACAGAACATTAACAAAGTTAGTAACATGAGCAAATGCCTAGCAGCTTGAGTGAGCAATAGGCATGATAGAGAAAGTGACATCCAGGAAGGGCCATCATGATGATTATGCCATGGCAAGGGGCACATGGAAAACGATTGCATATAACGAGCTTTAACTGAAAAAAAATGTGAAATTTGTGTAGACCTGTGCAGACAGTGCAGTAGAATTTCAGAGCAAACAAGTAACCTCCACTGTACTCAACATAAAATGCAGATTTCAGTAAGGCATTCACTTGACTAACTCATTTGTTACCGACTAGCATAATAAGAAGCAAATATTCATGCCGTAAAAGTGTAAAAGAAACTGGATCAAACAGCTAGTACTCTCTATCAAGCCTCGAGATCTGGACAGCTAGGCAAAACACACACCAAAAGACACATCTAACCAACAAAATTAGGGGGTGTTTGGTTCAGGGACTTTTTAGTCCCAGAGACTAGAAAAAGTCCCTAAAAAGTCCCTAGGAACCAAACGGGAGGGACTTTTTCTACAAGGACTAGAAAACGACTCTACTAGAGAGTCTTTTTTGATTAGTCCCTGGGACTAGAAAAAGTCCTAGGACTTCTCAACCAAACACCCCCTTAATGCCCAACAGCAACAAGAGATTTCAGTACAGGTAATGTGTCTCCTAGTGCAATTCACTTGAGGGGGAAGGAGGTGGTTGGGAGGCACATGGCGGTGGGGCGCGGTGAGGTTGTACGACCGTTGGACTGGATTGCATTGGATGGAGAATGAGGTCCCAACTCCCAATTGGACACAAAGCTGTACCGAAATTGGACTACAGGGGAGATCTGACAAGCTGCACCAGATGTAAACTCGGCACTGTCGAAGTACTTGACTCTAAAGAACAATGGACGCGTCCTAGTCGTTGCCCGGAATTTCCAGCCACCAGGCGAAGCAAGAGAGTATGCAAGTGCACTACTCCGATCCATATGGTTGCAAGCAAACGGCCACGGGAATCCACCACGAAGAAGTTCAAGAATGTCCAGAGAAAAAATACAGTATCAGATAGCTGACTAACTGAATTTTACGAATGGACAGAGATTTTTTTTTTTCTATCAGATATCTGACCAACTGAATTTCACAAATGCGGACAACGGGATGCACCAACGGAACCTAAATCCGTATTCAAGATGCCTGGCCTAACGGAGCTCACCAGATGAGGTAGCTGCCATGGAAATTACACACCCGTTACAGGAACAAGAGCAAGAACATGGAAGAAGGAATGCCGGATCCCTTGCTACAGTCACATCGACAGAACTGGTAGCTAGTACGAAGAGGAAAGAAGAAAAGAAGAACCAATGCAGCAAAAGGAAATCTAGAATCGAGCACTTCGGGAAACTCCCCACAGCGCAGCAGCAAGGGATTCGGGGATGGGTTTTGTGGAGGGGAACAGAGCGGCGGTGCTCACCGGGGTTCTTCTTCTTGCAGTGGCCGCCTCGGCCCCTGCGACGCGAGCGGGAGCGGGAGCCGCGAAACCAAACCAAACCGAGCGGTTGCTCCCTCCTCTGTGTCTTTTTCTAATAAAAAGGGCTTAATGCCCGAGCGGCACCGGGTGCCTCGCCGCGGGGTTGCAGGGGCGGCGCAGGAGCCTCGACTGTGCGCGGCGCGGAATGTTTGTGGGGGGTGGCGGCCGGCGTGGGAGGAGGACTGGAGGAGAGGGGACGGCGCACGCGGCCAGCGGTCACTTGCAGGGGCGATGATGCTGCGGCCAGGGGAGGGGGTGTCACAGGCGTGCAGCGCGTGGGGGTTGCGGTGGTGCGTTTGGGCTGGCGCCTGACGCTGCTCTCATATCACACGACGCGCGCTTCGAGGCCTGCCGATCGGGTCGCTTCACCGCGCGGTGTAGTTAAGCGACCGCTTTCCGCCGGTCTTTTTCTTTTTCAGGGCTGTTTGATAGCTTTTTATTAGTAACACAGTACAACATAAAAACGCGCATATACTCATTCCTATAAACGCAAACAGGCACACCCTGTCACTATGAGCACCTTCTAAAGACTGAGTCGTCATATCATCTTGAGATTTTACAAAGTCATCGTAAGCGTCTCGTAGTCGACGGGAACGTCTTCTCCCACTGAACCCGCATCGCCGAAAATTCTGAAATAAATTCAGGAAAAATGCGAGCATCAAAACTTAAACCCTGATGGGCCGGGGATAACACTGTCATTCTAACCATCCAACTATTCTTAAAAAAAATATTGTGGTCTTAGTTTTACCCTAGGGGATCTTTGATCTTAGTTTACTATATGCATACTGAACATATTCCGTCTGAATGTCATCACATGGTAGTATATCTGGCCATCTGTCGGGCCGGGCCAGGATTACTGAAGCCCGATGCAAAAAAACCTGGCCCGAGCCCTACCCGGCTGTCGGGCCTAAAAATCAGGCCCGAGCCCGGCCCATCACGCTAAAAGCCCACCAGGCCTTGGGCCTCAAGTCGGGCCTCTTCCTTAAACAGCGAATAGGACGGGCCCAAGCCCGGCCCGTGCACAAGGTCGGATCAGGCAGGGTCGGGTCGTCCGGGTCGGGCAGCCCATGGCCAGGACTACATGGTAGCCTAATAGGGAATGGCAACTGCTCAACAGCCGTTTGCACTAAAATATATAGGGCGTGTTCGGTTGCCTGGGTGGCTCTAGCCTGTATCGCATGGGGCATCCTAGGTGAGCCTGGCCTATTTGAGGGGATGCAAAAATGGAGTGAGATGTGGGTTTGGTTGACTGCATGATATGGATGCACGAGGGATGTTATACACACGGATGTTGTTTGGTAGGCTGAATTGGGCTTAATTCTGTAAACTCTTCTCTTCCAGTTTCAACCGTTCAAAATTTCCAATTGCATCTGGACCATTCCATGGAACATGTAAAACTAATTTGAACTGAAATTGAATGAAAAGTTGAAGTGTCAATTTTATTCATCAGGAATTTCGCAAAGAAATCAAAATATTTCCACCAATCTGGCACATTCTACTGAGATGGAGTAGATGGCCATGGCTGAGAACAACAAGATGAACGGGTGAGGATGACGAGATGGCCATGGCAGAGAAGGCCTGCCGGGAGGAGTTGTTGGTGGCGGAGATGCGACTGCAGCTGGATTGGCTGGCGCAGTTCAAGGGGGAGAAACGCGGCGCCGGTTGCGGCTCACGGCGTCCAGGTGCTCCCCTCCCCCATATTCCTCTTGGCCGATGGCGGCCGGCGTGGCCCCAGCTTTGGCGTGGAGGAGCGCCGACGAGGGAGCATGGACTTGTGGTAGAAGGGGGAGCCCGGACTAGTGATTGGCGATGGAGCTCAGACGACGGGGCGGCAGCGAATTGGATCTCGATCCAATCTGACGTGTGAGAGAGAGAAAGGGGAAAGGAGAAATGTGAGGTGCGCATGCAGGCACGGGCCTGGCTCGGAGATACGGCGGATTCTTGCGTTCGCCTCAGCCTAGCTGGGAGGCTCCTTTTGCATCCGTCGGGCCTGGCCCAAGAAGGCATGCAGCGTACCAAACAGCTAGAAAATTGCATCGCAGGTACGAGCCAGCTGCGAGCCATGAAACCAAACACGCCCGTAGTCTCTTGGGACTTGACAGTTGACATGATAGCCGAGCAACAAGATAAGAGCATCTTCAACAAGCGCCCAACACGCGGCGCGCTAAAATCTGGTTTGCGGCGCGTCCATCGTCAGGTTTGGCGCGGCGGCAGCGCTGGCTCCAGCAGCCGCGCTAAAATGCAGCGCGCGTGCGCAGCTCCAGCAGTGCGCTAAAATGCAGCACGCGCGAGAAGCCGTCACATCATATTTGTTGCATTTTATCTTACAACACATCCACAAAACAAAGACATGGCATATAATTTTTAAATCACAAAGATCATTCAACCAAGTTTAAAATGAATAGTTCAATTTATTACAACTCATCAAACAAATAGTATTTTTCATGAAATACAACAAATAGTTCAACAATACAACATCAAACGCACAAATCATGATGCTCTTTGGCAGTCATTCCAAGCCCACCACTCCTCAATGAGATCCTTCTTGAATTCATTATGCGCTGCCAGACGTCGAATGGCATGATAGGAGGCAACAAAACGGGCCACCCTTTCAGCCCTCCACCACACTCGCATGGGATGTCCCAAGAGCTCATAGTGAGAGTAGTCTACATCTTGACCAAGCTCATTCTCGATGATCATGTTGTGCATGATCACACAAGCATGCATTATGTATCAAAGCATCTTCTGATCCCAAAATGCACCGGTGGCAGTTCACCATTTGCAATCTTACTCATCAGTGGTGACCGGTTGACAACGTTGATGTCATTCAAAGATCCAGACATTTCAAAAAAGCATGCCAAATCCAAGTCTCTTGATCCGCCACGCTTCAAGGATTATAGTGGAACCCTTTTTTTGTCCGTGGAATTGGCCATGCGATGCCTTTGGACAATTCTTCCAACTCCAATTTTTGTAATCTATTGAGCCAAGCATACCTGGGAACCCGCGAGCTTTGTTCATCTCCAATAGCCTTGCGACGTCTTCAGCATTAGGAGTTCTCAAGTACTCCGGGCCAAACACTTGCACAATTCAGGCTGCGAAGCGCTTGACACACATGATGGCTTGGCTCTCACCCATGGCCAAGTGATCATCAACTAGATCAGCGGGGATACCATATGCCAACATATGCAAAGCGGCTGTCACCTTCTAAAAGGTGTTATGCCCGAGCTCTCCGGCGGCATTCCTTCTCTGCTGAAAAAACCGGTCATGGCTCGCTAGTTTCTCTGCAATGCGCCTGAACAACTCGGTGCTCATCCTAAACCGGCAGCAAAAGTACAACTTGGGGTATGTGGGATTCTTCACAAAATAGTGCCTCATCAATCTGTTATGGGCATCAATCATATCCCTCCAAATTTTCTGCCGACCCATAACCGAACCACTGTGCTTTGGTTTTTTATTGATGTGCAAGATCCTCCTCCTCTTCCATATCAAATTCTTCTTCGGAAGAATCATATCTGAACTCATCTAAAATATTCAAAACTAGGCTATAAACAACATGCACCAAATCTCATGCAAAAATATGGAAGTTGGAAGCAATACATACCTTGCGGGCCTTTTGTCGAACACCTTGCGGGCGCCAAGCGGCGGTGGGCGCTCGGGCGCTGTTCCTCAAAGACTGCCGCGCGCGACGGGCGGCGCTGACTAGAGAGAGGGAGGGAGGAAGCCGTGGTCGTGCGGGAAGAGACCGAGCACCGAAACGGTCGCCGAAAAAATGGGGTGGGGCGGGCGGCGGCGGCGACGGCGCGGCTGGATGGGTAGGTGGAGTTGCGCACGAGCGCTTGAGAGTCCAGCGCGCGGGAGCGGGCGCAGCAAATAAGCGGTGTACGATGGCGTTTCCCCCCGCGCGCTGAATTACACATGTCGCGTGCATGGTTTTTGCACGTCCGCTGGAGCGCCGGGAACGGTAGCGCGCGCTAAAACCACTACTTTTTCCGTGCGGCGCGTTTATAGCGCGGCTGTTGGAGATGCTCTAACTCTATGTATATCCACGACAAAAGAAATACGCAAATATTAACGCCCACACATGTGGCACGAAGAAACATGGCCCAAACGCCTTCAGTACCATTCATTTTGTCACATCAAAATAGATGACATCATCGGGAATCTTTTTGGTTTTCGGCTTAAAATATTTTATCTCATAATTAAAAAATCCAATTAAAAATCCATTTTTGCCATTAAATCAGTCTCGACGAGATCTTCAAAACTATATCACATATTGATATGTTTCGGCGATTTTTTTTGCCAAAAGTTGCCATGATATTTACCCTGTAGTTGCCATACTGTTACACTAAAGTTGCCATGTGGCAATTTTAGTTTATAGAGCATGGCAATTTTAGTATTTTGACCATAACAATTCCAGTACTTTGACCACGAAAATTATTTTTTCTATGAACCATGGCAATTTTAAGTACATGTATCATGGAAATTTTAGTTTATGGTTCATAGCAAGTCTAGTTTCTTAATTCCCCGTTTTATAATATGTCAAATTTATTTTTAAATGTAGAAGAAAATAGTTGAAACATATCATGGCAACTTCAGTGTAAACATCATGGCAATTCATGTGCAATAGACATGGTAACTTTTAAAAGTCGTCGAAACATATTGATATGAGATCTAGTTTCGAAGATCTCATCACGGTGGATTTAATGGTGAAAACGGATCTTCAATCGGATTTTTAATTAAAGAGATAAAACAGCTTAAAACTGGAAATCCAAAAAGATTTTCACATGCATGCATGCGGTGGCGTGGCGTAGCCTGTGTGTTATAGGACAGGCGTCGCTCCCACCACATGTGTGGGCGTTATGAGCGTCCAAGATATATCACCCCCATGTATTAGTGTAAGTGTGAAAAAAATCGCATTGTATGCTCATGATCACGTCACAAGTTGTCAAGTTGATCGCTAAACTATGTATGTTGCATATTCGTAGCGCTACCATGTTTCTTGGCCGATTAGGTCTTAGATCATTTCTAGCAGACTCCGTAAAAATCCCATACCCGTAAAATAACCGTCAAAATATGGGTAGACGCGGAAAATCCTGCCCGAACAGACTCCGCAAACGCATCCGACCCGTAAAAGTTTTTGCGGGGCGCGGCAAAAGTTCGCCCTCAACCTTTAGATTCATGGGGTGGGAGGCCAACCCGAGCTCGCCCCTTATCCGCAACGAGATTTGGCGCGAGAGAAATTTTCGCGCGGCCGTTCCCGCTCCACTCCTCCCCCCCCCTCGGCTGCCATTGCCTCGCCACTGCGCGCTCCGGTCCATCTTCCCCGCCATTCTTCGTCGCCATGGAAGCTTTCCAGCCGTCCCCCGTTACCGTGGAGGTCACGCACGCGCAATCCCCTTTGTGCAGGGCAACGTTGTTGTGCAGGTAGGCAATCCGGCTAGCCACGCCGAAAAGGCACGCGCGTCGGGCGCTGCCGCCGCTGCGCGATCTGCCCGACCCCCGGCGGAGAAGGTGAGCAAGGTTTCGGGCATGAAGTGGAAGAAGGTCCCTACGAAAAGGCCGGCGCCTTCGTCTACTCCCTCCGCCCCGGCGAGATGTTCCCCGACAACGCCGTTCAACGGCGCTGCTTCCACCGCAAGCGAGGTGTTCGACGAAATGGCCGCAAGGTATGCATCTTCGAGCTCTTGTTCTTGCTTCATTTTTCTGCATAGTGGTTGTTCTTGACTTGATGTCACTCAATGTAGCGGTGGTTGGAACAATGCCACTGCCGAGTTCATGAACTTGTTGGACACCAACGCCGTCGACATCGATAGGGCCCCGTTCGCTGATTTCGATTACAATGAAATGGAGGGTGGCGTGGATGATCACGGTGGTGAAGATGAAGTGGAGGAGGTAGATGAGGGGGCGTATGAGGAAGCGCAGGAAAAAAAAGTGTGAGATTGCAGAACTACACGATCTTGGAAGATCAAATCTTGATCAAGGCTTGGAGTGTGGTGTCTCTTGATGCTTGCACGGGTACATCTCAAACCTCCAAGAGATATTGGTAAAGAATCAAAGATCAATACTTCTGCATGATGGCCAAGCATCCCAATAGGACATCATGTACCTTTCGGTCACTCCAAGGGCATTGGGACGTGATCAAAGCCGATTTGCAGCCGTTGGGCAGCTTGCTTGGAACAAGTACGCAATGCACCTCCAAGTAGAACCATGGAATCTGACTATGTGAGTTCGCTTTCACGTCCCAAGTTGTGCACATCATTTTGCATCATATAAAGTGATTGCATCATTTGACTTTGTTTAAATTGTGTAGGACAAAATTGCCCAACAAAGATACAAAGACATGGAAGCTTATGAAGGCAAAAAAATTAAGCTAGAGCATTGTTGGGATATGCTCAAAGATTGCGAGAAGTAGAAGTTGATTGACAAGGAATCCCCACCGAAGAGAGGTTCACTTACCAATATGGATGAAGATGAAGATGATGATGGCCCAAGAAACTTGAACAAGCCCGATGGTGACAAGAAGACAAAGGAGAAGATCAAGAGGGAACACGAAGCATCGAGCTTGCGGGACAAGATAGATGCCATGGTGCAATCAAATGAGTTGATGTTAGCGAAGACATTGGAGACAAAGATGAAGGAAATATGCCCTAGAGGCAATAATAAAGTTATTATTTATTTCCTTATTTCATGATAAGTGTTTATTATTCATGCTAGAATTGTATTAATCGGAAACATGATACATGTGTGAATACATAGACAAACATATAGTCACTAGTATGCCTATACTTGACTAGCTCATTAATCAAAGATGGTTATGTTTCCTAACCATAGACATGTGTTGTCATTTGATTAATGGGATCACATCATTAGGAGAATGATGTGATTGACATGACCCATTCCGTTAGCCTAGCACTTGATCGTTTAGTATGTTGCTATTGCTTTCTTCATGACTTATACATGTTCCTGTAACTATGAGATTATGCAACTCCCGTTTACCGGAGGAACACTTTGGGTACTACCAAACGTCACAACATAACTGGGTGATTATAAAGGAGTACTACAGGTGTCTCCGAAGGTACATGTTGAATTGGCGTATTTCGAGATTAGGTTTTGTCACTCCGATTGTCGGAGAGGTATCTCTGGGCCCTCTCGGTAGTGCACATCACTATAAGCCTTGCAAGCAATGTGACTAATGAGTTAGTTGCAGGATGATGCATTACGTAATGAGTAAAGAGACTTGCCGGTAACAAGATTAAACTAGGTATTGAGATACTGATGATCGAATCTCGGGCAAGTAACATACCGATGACAAAGGGAACAAAGTATGTTGTTATGCGGTTTGACCGATAAAGATCTTCGTAGAATATGTAGGAGCCAATATGGGCATCCAGGTTCCGCTATTGGTTATTGACCAAGAATAGTTCTAGGTCATGTCTACATAGTTCTCGAACCTGTAGGGTCCGCACGCTTAAGGTTTCGATGACAGTTATATTATGAGTTTATGAGTTTTGATGTACCGAAGGAGTTCGGAGTCCCGGATGAGATCGGGGACATGACGAGGAGTCTCGAAATGGTCGAGACGTAAAGATCGATATATTGGATGACTATATTCGGAGTTCGGAAAGGTTCCGAATGATTCGGGTATTTTTCGGAGTACCGGAGAGTTACGGGAATTCGCCGGGGAGTATATGGGCCTTATTGGGCCATACGGGAATAGAGGAGAGAGGCCAAAAGGAAGGAGGCCTGCGCCCCCCCTCTGGTCCGAATTGGACAAGGGGCGCAGCCCCCCTTTCCTTCTTCCTCTCCCCCTCTTTCCCCTTCTCCTACTCCAACAAGGGAGGTGGAATCCTACTAGGACTAGGGAGTCCTAGTAGGACTCCACACTTGGCGCGCCCCCTCCTAGGCCCGGCCTCCTCCCCCCTTGCTCCTTTATATACGGCGGCAGGGGGGCACCCCATGACACACAAGTTGATCTACAGATCGTTCCTTAGCCGTGTGCGGTGCCCCCCTCCACCATATTTCACCTCGGTCATATTGTCGCGGAGTTTAGGCGAAGCCCTGCACCGGTAGAACATCATCATCGTCACCACGTCGTCGTGCTGACGGAACTCATCCCCGAAGCTTTGCTGGATCGGAGCCCGGGGATCGTCATCGAGCTGAACGTGTGCTGAACTCGGAGGTGCCGTACGTTCGGTGCTTGGATCGGTCGGATCGTGAAGACGTACGACTACATCAACCGCGTTGTGCTAACGCTTCCGCTTACGGTCTACGAGGGTACGTGGACAACACTCTCCGCTCTCGTTGCTATGCCATCACCATGATCTTGCGTGCGCGTAGGAATTTTTTTGAAATTACTACGTTCCCCAACAGTGGCATCCGAGCCTAGGTTTTATGCGTAGATGTTATATGCACGAGTAGAACACAAGTGAGTTGTGGGCGATATAAGTCATACTGCTTACCAGTATGTCATACTTTGGTTCAGCGGCATTGTGAGATGAAGCGGCCCGGACCGACATTACGCGTACGCTTACGCGAGACTGGTTTCACCGCTACGAGCACTCGTTGCTTAAAGGTGACCGGCGGGTGTCTGTCTCTCTCACTTTAGTTGAACCGAGTGTGGCTACGCTCGGTCCTTGCGAAGGTTAAAACAGCACCAACTTGACAAACTATCGTTGTGGTTTTGATGCGTAGGTAAGAACGGTTCTTGCTCAGCCCGTAGCAGCCACGTAAAACGTGCAACAACAAAGTAGAGGACGTCTAACTTGTTTTTGCAGGGCATGTTGTGATGTGATATGGTCAAGACGTGATGCTATATTTTATTGTATGAGATGATCATGTTTTGTAACCGAAGTTATCGGCAACTGGCAGGAGCCATACGGTTGTCACTTTATTGTATGAAATGCAAACGCCCTGTAATTGCTTTACTTTATCACTAAGCGGTAGCGATAGTCGTAGAAGCAATAGATGGCGTAACGACAACGATGCTACGATGGAGATCAAGGTGTCGCGCCGGTGACGATGGTGATCACGACGGTGCTTCGAAGATGGAGACCACAAGCACAAGATGATGATGGCCATATCATATCACTTATATTGATTGCATGTGATGTTTATCCTTTATGCATCTTATCTTGCTTTGATTGACGGTAGCATTTTAAGATGATCTCTCACTAATTATCAAGAAGTGTTCTCCCTGAGTATGCACCGTTGCGAAAGTTCTTCGTGCTAAGACACCACGTGATGATCGGGTGTGATAGGCTCTACGTTCAAATACAACGGGTGCAAAACAGTTGCACACGCGGAATACTCAGGTTAAACTTGACGAGCATAGCATATACAGATATGGCCTCGGAACATGGAGACCGAAAGGTCGAGCATGAATCATATAGTAGATATGATCAACATAGTGATGTTCACCATTGAAAACTACTCCATCTCACGTGATGGTCGGACATGGTTTAGTTGATTTGGATCACGTGATCACTTAGATGACTAGAGAGATGTCTGTCTAAGTGGGAGTTCTTAAGTAATATGATTAATTGAACTTAAATTTATCATGAACTTAGTCCTGGTAGTATTTTGCAAATTATGTTGTAGATCAATAGCTCGCGTTGTTGCTTTCATATGTTTATTTTGATATGTTCCTAGAGAAAATTATGTTGAAAGATGTTAGTAGCAATGATGCGGATTGGATCCGTGATCTGAGGTTTATCCTCATTGCTGCACAGAAGAATTATGTCCTTAATGCACCGCTAGGTGACAGACCTATTGCAGGAGCAGATGCAGACGTTATGAACGTTTGGCTAGCTCAGTATGATGACTACTTGATAGTTTAGTGCACCATGCTTAACGACTTAGAATCGGGACTTCAAAAACATTTTGAACGTCATGGACCATATGAGATGTTCCAGGAGTTGAAGTTAATATTTCAAGCAAATACCCGAGTTAAGAGATATGAAGTCTCCAACAAGTTCTATAGCTAAAAGATGGAGGAGAATCGCTCAACTAGTGAGCATGTGCTCAGATTGTCTGGGTACTACAATCGCTTGAATCAAGTGGGAGTTAATCTTCTAGATAAGATAGTGATTGACAGAATTCTCTAGTCACCACCACCAAGTTAGTAGAACTTCGTGATGAACTATAATGCAAGGGATGACGAAAACGATTCTCGAGCTCTTCGTGATGCTGAAATCGACGAAGGTAGAAATCAAGAAAGAGCATCAAGTGTTGATGATTGACAAGACCACTAGTTTCAAGAAAAGGGCAAAGGGAAAGAAAGGGAACTTCAAGCAGAATGGCAAGCAAGTTGTCACTCCCGCGAAGAAGCTCAAAGCTGGACCAAAGCCTGAAACTGAGTGATTATACTGCAAAGGAAATGGTCACTAGAAGCGGAAATGCCTTGAATATTTGGTGGATAAGAAGGATGGCAAAGTGAACAAGGGTATATTTGATATACATGTTATTGATGTGTACCTTACTAGTGTTTATAGTAACCCCTGAGTATTTGATACTTGTTCGGTTGCTAAGATTAGTAACTCGAAACAGGAGTTACAGAATAAACAAAGACTAGTTGAAGGGGAAGTGACGATGAGTGTTGGAAGTAGTTCCAAGATTGATATGGTCATCATCGCACACTCCCTATACTTTTGGGATTAGTGTTAAACCTAAATAAATGTTATTTGGCATTTGCGTTGAGCATGAACATGATTTGATCGTGTTTATTGCGATACGGTTATTCATTTAAAGTTAGCGAATAATTGTTATTCTGTTTACATGAATAAGACCTTCGATGGTTATACACCCAATGAAAATAGTTTGTTGGATCTCGATCATAGTGATACACATATTCATAATATTGATGCCAAAAGATGCAAAGTTAATAATGATAGTGCAACTTATTTGTGGCACTGCCGTTTGGGTCATATCGGTGTAAAGCGCATGAAGAAACTCCATAAAGATGGATTCTCGGAATCACTTGGTTATGAATCATTTGATGCTTGCGAACCGTACCTTTTGGGCAAGATGACTAAAACTCCATTCTCCGGAACAATGGAACAAGCTACTGACTTATTGGAAATAATACATACCGATGTATGCGATTCAATGAGTGTTGATGCTCGTGGCAAGTATCGTTATTTTCTGACCTTCACAAGATGATTTGAGAAGATATGGGTATATCTACTTGATGAAACATAAGTCTGAAATAGTTGAAAGGTTCAAAGAATTTCAGAGTGAAGTGGAAAAATCATCGTAACAAGAAAATAAAGTTTCTGCGATATGATCGCGGAGACGAATATTTGAGTTACGAGTTTGGTCTTCAATTAAAATAATGTGGAATAGTTTCACAGCTCACGCCACCTGGAACACCACAATGTTATGGTATGTCCGAACGTTGTAACCGCACTTTATTGGATATGGTGCGATCTATGATGTCTCTTACTAATTTACCATTATCGTTTTGGGGTTATGCATTAGAGACAGCTGCATTCACGTTAAAAGGGCACCATCTAAATCCGTTGAGACGACATCGTATGAACTATGGTTTAGAAGTAAACCTAAGCTGTCGTTTCTTAAAGTTTGGAGTTGCGATGCTTATATGAAAAAGGTTTTCAACCTGATAAGCTCGAATCTAAATCGGAGAAGTGCGTCTTCATAGAATACCCAAAGAAAACTGTTGGGTACTCCTATCACAAATCCAAAGGCAAAACATTCGTTGCTAAGAATGGATCCTTTCTAGAGAAGGAGTTTCTCTCGAAAGAAGTGAGTGGGAGGAAAGTAGAACTTGATGAGGTAACTGTACCTGCTCCCTCATTTGAAAGTAGTTCATCACAGAAATCTGTTCCTGTGACTACTACACTAATTAGTGAGGAAGTTAATGATGATCATAAAACTTCAAATTAAGTTGCTACAGAACCTCGTAGGTCTTACAGAGTAAGATCCGCACCAGAGTGGTACGGTAATCCTGTTCTGGAAGTTATGTTACTAGACCATGACGAACCTAGGAACTATGAAGAAGCGATGGTGAGCCCAGATTCCGCAAAATGGCTTGAGGCCATGAGATCTGAGATAAGATCCATGTATGAAAACAAAGTATGGACTTTGATTGACTTGCCCAATGATCGGCGAGACATTGAGATTAAATGGATCTTCAAGAGGAAGACGGACGCTGATAGTGTTACTATCTACAAAGCTAGAATTGTCGCAAAAGGTTTTCGACAAGTTCAAGGTGTTGACTACGATGAGAGTTTTTCACTCGTATCTATGCTTAAGTCTGTCTGAATCATGTTAGCAATTGCCGCATTTTATGAAATCTGGCAAATGGATAAACAAAACTGCATTCCTTAATGGTTTTCTTAAAGAAGAGTTGTATATGATGCAACCAGAAGGTTTTGTCAATCCTAAAGGTGCTGACAAATTGTGCAAGCTCCAGCGATCCGTCTATGGACTGGTGCAAGCATCTCGGAGTTGGAATATATGCTTTGATGAGTTGATCAAAGCATATGGTTTTATACAGACTTTTGAGGAAGCCTGTATTTACAAGAAAGTGAGTGGGAGCTCTGTAGTATTTCTAATATTATATGTGGATGATATATTGTTAATTGGAAATGATATGGAAATTCTGGATAGCATGAAAGGATACTTGAATAAGAGTTTTTCAAAGCAAGACCTCGGTGAAGCTGCTTACACATTGAGCATCAAGATCTATATAGATAGATCAAGACGCTTGATAAGATTTTTCAATGAGTACATACCTTGATAAATTTTTGAAATAGTTTAAAATGGAACAGTCAAAGAAGGAGTTCTTGCCTGTGTTACAAGGTGTGAAGTTGAGTAAGACTCAAGACCCGACCATTGCAGAAAATAGAAAGAGAATGAAAAGTCATTCCCTATGCCTCAGTCATAGGTTCTATAAAGTATGCTATGCTGTGAACCAGACCTATTGTATACCTTGCTCTGTGTTTGGCAAATGAATACAATTTTGATCTAATAAGTAGATCACTGGACATGGGTCAAGAATATCCTTAGTGAGGACTAAGGAGATGTTTCTCGATTATGGAGGTGATAAAAGAGCTCGTCGTAAAAGTTACAACGATGCAAGCTTTTACACCAATCCAGATGACTCTAAGTCTCAATCTGGATACATATTGAAAGTGGGAGCAATTAGCTAGAGTAGCTCAATGCAGAGCATCGTGGACATAGAATATTTGCGAAATACATACGGCTCTGAATATGACAGACCCGTTGGCTAAGCTTCTCTCACGAGCAAAACATGATCATACCTTAGTACTCTTTTTGGGTGTTAATCACATAGCGATGTGAACTAGATTATTGACTCTAGTAAAACCCTTTGGGTGTTGATCACATGATGATGTGAACTATGGGTATTAATCACATGCAGATGTGAATATTGGTGTTAAATCACATAGCGACGTGAACTAGATTATTGACTCTAGTGCAAGTGGGAGACTGAAGGAAATATGCCCTAGAGGCAATAATAAAGTTATTATTTATTTCCTTATTTCATGATAAATGTTTATTATTCATGCTAGAATTGTATTAACCGGAAACATGATACATGTGTGAATACATAGACAAACATATAGTCACTAGTATGCCTCTACTTGACTAGCTCATTAATCAAAGATGGTTATGTTTCCTAACCATAGACATGGGTTGTCATTTGATTAATGGGATCACATCATTAGGAGAATGATGTGATTGACATGACCCATTCCGTCAGCCTAGCACTTGATCGTTTAGTATGTTGCTATTGCTTTCTTCATGACTTATACATGTTCCTGTAACTATGAGATTATGCAACTCCCGTTTACCGGAGGAACACTTTGGGTACTACCAAACATCACAACGTAACTGGATGATTATAAAGGAGTACTATAGGTGTCTCCGAAGGTACATGTTGAATTGGCGTATTTCGAGATTAGGTTTTGTCACTCCGATTGTCGGAGAGGTATCTCTGGGCCCTCTCGGTAGTGCACATCACTATAAGCCTTGCAAGCAATGTGACTAATGAGTTAGTTGCAGGATGATGCATTACGTAATGAGTAAAGAGACTTTCCGGTAACAAGATTGAACTAGGTATTGAGATACCGACGATCGAATCTCGGGCAAGTAACATACCGATGACAAAGAGAACAAAGTATATTGTTATGCGGTTTGACCGATAAAGATCTTCGTAGAATATGTAGGAGCCAATATGGGCATCCAGGTTCCGCTATTGGTTATTGACCAAGAATAGGTCTAGGTCATGTCTACATAGTTCTCGAACCCGTAGGGTCCGCACGCTTAAGGTTTCGATGACAGTTATATTACGAGTTTATGAGTTTTGATGTACCCAAGGAGTTCGGAGTCCCGGATGAGATCAGGGACATGACGAGGAGTCTCGAAATGGTCGAGACGTAAAGATCGATATATTGGACGACTATATTCGGAGTTCGGAAAGGTTCCGAGTGATTCGGGTATTTTTCGGAGTACCGGAGAGTTACGGGAATTCGCCGGGGAGTATATGGGCCTTATTGGGCCATACGGGAATAGAGGAGAGAGGCCAAAAGGAAGGAGGCCTGCACCCCCCCTCTGGTCCGAATTGGACAAGGGGCGCAACCCCCCTTTCCTTCTTCCTCTCCCTCTCTTTCCCCTTCTACTCCAACAAGGGAGGTGGAATCCTACTAGGACTAGGGAGTCCTAGTAGGACTCCACACTTGGCGCGCCCCCTCCTAGGGCCGGCCTCCTCCCCCCTTGCTCCTTTATATACGGGGGCAGGGGGGCACCCCATGACACACAAGTTGATCTACGGATCGTTTCTTAGCCGTGTGCGGTGCCCCCCTCCACCATATTCCACCTCGGTCATATCGTCGTGGAGTTAGGCGAAGCCCTGCGCCGGTAGAACATCATCATCGTCACCACGCCGTCATGCTGACGGAACTCATCCCCGAAGCTTTGCTGGATCGGAGCACGGGGATCGTCATCGAGCTGAACGTGTGCTGAACTCGGAGGTGCCGTACGTTCGGTGCTTGGATCGGTCGGATCGTGAAGACGTACGACTACATCAACCGCGTTGTGCTAACGCTTCCGCTTACGGTCTACGAGGGTACGTGGACAACACTCTCCCCTCTCGTTGCTATGCCATCACCATGATCTTGCGTGCGCGTAGGAAATTTTTTGAAATTACTACGTTCCCTAACAAAAGAGAGAGTTGGCCGAGAAGAAGGCACGGGAGAAGAAAGAGAAGTGGCAATTGCTTAAGGACGAGGGGTTGCGCAAGGTGGCCATTGAGGAGAGAAGAGCACGTGCCGTCGAGAACAAAGTCATGTCCAAGCTTCTTGCCAAAGAGAATAGGATCATGACATTGAACCGCAATGACATGGACGACATCACCAAAGAGTGGCATGATATGGCGAGGAGGGGCATCTTGCGGAGGAGGATGCTTGCCTCGGCCGGTGCGTGTTACAGTGTCGTCCATGTTTTCTCATCGGGATTTGGAACCAATATTGCCGATGCATTCAGTGAGCCCGTCGGTGATCTCGATGCCGGAGTGGGAACAAGTGTCGGTGATGGATTCGAGGGCGGTCATGACCTCGATGGAGGTGGTGCGGAGTGAAGAGTGACCAAGATGATCAAGGACGTGGTCGTCGCTTTTGCAAGTCCTTTTGTGTTTGTCCTACAAAATGCTTTTATTTGCGCGCGAACTATGTTTAACGTTTGAATTTGAACTCATTTGTCGGAATCACTGTCAAATTCGCTTATTGGGGGTTTTCGGTTTACGGGTCAACGCGGCGGTGCCCGAGCAGATCCGGGGTGGCGGACCCGTAAAAAAGCATCTTCTGCGAATATCCTTTTATACGGGTCCGTTTGCGGGGCCTGACTCTGCGGCCAGCCCGCAAAGCCGTTTTTCTACGAATTGCAAACACGTTTTGCGGGTCGGTGTTTTACGGGGTCTGCTAGAGATGCTCTTACACCCATCTTCGTGACAGGCCTTTTTCTCAGAAAGGCCAAAGACCATATATTAAATAAAATGGGCCCTTGAAGAAATCGGCACCTCTTTCTTCTACATCCATCAATGGCGCGTCGTGAGCAAAGTCCATTGCTACCTCCAGGCCTCCGTCTCAATAGAACAATCTTGTTGAAACTCAGGAGTTTGCAGAAGCAGCGGTCAAAAAATCATCGATGTAGCAGCTGTTTCAAGCGCTGAATTTGGGGGGGGGGGGATAGGGTTCCAGACGTGAGAGAGAGAGAGAGAGAGAGAGAAGTATGCAGTGTGATTTAATTAAAGTATATCTCCATGTGCCATCTCTGGTTTTGATTTTGTACCTACAAAGTAGGGTTTCTCCTTATACCATTAGGGTTTCTGTGTTTACCAAGTCAATTCTGCATGTTCATGATTTCGGGGTTGAGTGGACATGGTATTTCATTGCGAACCCGAACCGGAGTTGTTACACCACTTTTACGAGGTGTCAAAATTCAGGTATGATTTTGTTATGGTGCTGCAAGTTTATGTACCATGGGTGTAATTTACTCTCGAAGATTTAGGGGCATGTCCCATTATGTAACTCCACTCATGTTTTATTACTCTGCTTCACACTATTACTCATGTCATTGAGCATTGTATGACCTTGTGATGAAGGTGCCTAAGAAATAATTATAATTGTTTCTTTTTGTGACGAAAATGATTATAACCATACTCACCGAGACGATTGAGCTGAGTGTCGAAGGCCAATATAGGCAAAATCACGGGTGCAAACAAACCAACTTGGCATGTCCATCTGTTATGTTTGGGATTTAATAAATTTAGGCTTTGTCTTAACATTGAGTCTATGATAATTCTTTTTTTTCAGTATGTTAAACTTTAACTACCACAACTAGTCTTGAAATGCACAAGTTAGCTGACTTGAGCATATAATTGAGTCCATGAACATGATCAAATCTTCTCCTCCTGCAACATTTGATTGTTGATCTATCGGATCACCTAATTCTATGGAGAGAAACGAAGAATGAAAGACATTAACACATCAATAGTTGTTGTCGTCTTAAAAAGAGATTATATAAGTATATCTACAGGTTTCAATACATGACAATAATTTCTTTTCCTCGGGCGAACATACCAACAAAGTTATAATATACTCTACAGATGAACAATCTCATGAGAGAGAGAGAAATGCAAGCTGCATGGGGAAAACAATATAGCTGCTGATTTATTATCATTATTAGTATCTGTTTTGCTGCTGATTTGTAACTATGCATTATGGCGATTACTCTTTAGGGTTTTTTTTTTTGCGGGGGGATTACTCTTTTATTAAGTAAGTGGTGACCAGACACCGAATCCCGTACAACGGTGACCGGCACATGCTGTCGGTGGCGGCGGTGCCAGCGCCGCTGTCCTTGGAAACCTCTTTCTTCAACTGACCGAGACGTATCCACCTGAAAGAGGTAAAAAAGTGAAAGAGGTAGGAGTCGAACTCACCACCTCTTGGTTCAAGATAGCTTGTCATATCCACCTGATCTAGATTCAATTTGTGATTACTAAGAAGGTCGATAAAAAATTGTACTGCTACAGACGCGACCAAAAAAACAAGCCATTTTTGCTTTATTTCTTTTTATCATTTTTTCTTTTCTGCATTGTAATTCGTGCATCACAGACATGATAACTCACGCACAAATGGTAATTTTTTGACCCTAGATAAAAAAGTTGTTGTAATACACTCTGATAACTTAAATGTAAAAGAGCTTGCTAATTATATGCCACGAACTTGATAACTCACTCGCAAACATTATGGTAACTTTCGCCCCGGAGAAAAAAAATGTTGTTGTAACACATCCCAATAATTTATCTTTAAAAAAGAGTATGATAATTTATACGTCACGAATCTGATAACTCACGCACAAACACGATAGTAACTTTTTTGACCACATGAAAAAAGAGTTGTTGTAACGCATCTGAATAAATTCTCTATAGAAAACATGGTAGTATATATGCCACGAACCTGGTAACTCATCCATAGACAATGTTGTGCTTATATTACCATGCTATCAGGTCTGTATTACGTTTTGAACAACCATTTTTTCTCAGATTAAAGTTACGAGCGTGTTTGTACCTAAATTATCAGGTCATTGTCCTAATATTACCAAGCTATTTATACAGAAGTTATCGTGGATGTGTCTTCAAACATTTTTTCCCAGATAAAAATTCTCATGGTGTTTGTACCTAAATTATCATATCAGCAGTGCATAAAATATCATGCTATTTATACAGAAATTAGCAAGGGTGCGTTTCAAGCACCCCTCATGTCGAATATGTTACCACCATGTTTCTATCTAAAATTATCAAGGTCGCGGTGCACAAAATATCATGTCATTTACACAAAAGTTATCGGAGTTTTCAAAGGATAAATTTCCCTAGTCAAAATTATCAACTCTATTGTGCGTATATTACCGCGCTATTTGCACAGAAGTTAACAGGGGTATGGTTTTCAAAAAAATTTATATCGGGGTAAAAAAAAGAGTTATCACGGTGTTTTTACATGAGTTATCTGCTCGCTTATGTGTATACTACCAACCTATTTACATAGAAGTTATCAGGGTTGTTTTTCAATAAAATTTCTCCAGGTCAAAAGATTACCATAGTATTTGTACGTGACCTATCACCTTTGTTGCGTCTATATTATCATGCTTTTTACACACAAGTTACTGGGCTACATTAATTTATATTTTTTTGGTTAAAAAAGGTACCATGGTGCATGTATGCGATTTATCGGCTTTGGTGTGCGTATTTTCATAAAAGTTACCGAAGTATGATTTCAACAACTTTTATTCTAGGGCCAAAAACATGGAAGGTATATTACCATGGTGCATGTACGTGAGTTACCATGCTATTTAAGAAGCTTATGGAGAAAATAAAAGAAAACTTTGCTACTACCGTTTATGAAAGGACATGTATTGTGATAGTACGATTTATTTCACAACAAGCACAACCTAGTATGATGGTTGTTACAACAGCGTTGATGCCAGGGGTCTTGAGTTCGATCCCAGTAGCCATCACTTTTGTTTTTTGCGGGAGTGATAGCAGGAACCGGAGAAAAAAAACGCTGCACAGGAAACTGCCTGGAAAAACGGATCCAACGCAGCGGAGAAGTTAGCGGGACTGGAAACTGCCTGCTAAAACGGATCCAACGCAGCGGAGAAGTTAGCGGAACGTGCGAAACAATCCTGAAATTGTGGATTAGATCAAACTCCATGCGAGCGTACGATGTGAATCGAACGACGCGGAGGTTGTTCGGACCTGTTGCAATTTTCCTGCCGGCAGAAAAATAGCTTTCTCCATGTACTTAAACAGTTTCTATTGAAGACCTGTGTTGTAGAGCGTCGAGATTGATGAAACAATCATTGGAGTGTTTTTGTCACTAAGGCAGGCTGGTCGTAATGGTAGTATCATACCTGTATATCATACATGCAAACTAGGCAATTTTGATGAGGTGTCATAGCATTAAATGAAGAAAGAGAGGGTGGAGTATCATATCATGATACCGTATCGTAATAAATGCTATGCTACTTTGTCATGCATGATTATAAATAGAGTACTACATGATACTAATATATAATACTATGCGTTAGGGAGGTAGTGTCATACACTAATATCATATGCATGATACTAGTATATGATACTCTTCATTACAACCAACCTAAGCTTACTGGGAGAGGGAAGGTCCGTTGTCTAATGGCGATGTTAGAGCATCTACAGCCGGAGGTTGCAAATTTGGACCCTCAAACGCCCGCGAACGCGTCCGTGGACAGTGACCAGACGGTCCTCAAATTTCACAATTTAGAA
Organism: Triticum dicoccoides; assembly: GCF_002162155.2. Lineage (NCBI taxonomy): Eukaryota > Viridiplantae > Streptophyta > Magnoliopsida > Poales > Poaceae > Triticum > Triticum dicoccoides. The sequence continues at coordinate 461,864,260 of NC_041389.1, forward strand.
CCACGTATTCTATTTTCAAAACATCTATTTCATGCAGGGCCATGCACGTCGATCATCGTGTCCGTCTTGAGCCGGCTAGGCATCGAAAATTGCTCATACTTAACATTTTCACACCCGTATTAGTCCCACCTCGCCGACTGATGAGCTAGTCGACCAGCTTAAATATCCAGGTCATCCAGAAGGGACAAGCTTCTGACATCATTGCATCCTTTGTTAAGGATATGGACTCTTTACTATGAATTTTCTATGTTTATCACAAAGAAGATTCATAGTCAGGGTCTATATCCTTTACAAAGCGAACATTGTTGTCGGCTTGTCTTTTTTGAATCACGTCCACGCATGAAAACAAAATAAAAATCTACTGTCATTGTAGTAGAGGTATCAACGTATATGAGACAAACTTGACACTCGACGAACAATCATCAGTCAATGAAAGGCAATCTAGTGTCAAATATATCTCGATCACACAAGCCAGAATTGATAGACCTACACAACAACAACCAAGCTTGCTGTCATCCGCTGGCGTAGCCATTTAAGCCGGGCGGCGTCCGCCTCGGTCGGTGATGTGGGACTAAAATTTGGTTGCACCGAAGAAAGATGGAGGAGCTTCTGTCGTTGCAGGTGGGACCGCTACGACCTGCAGCGGGGTCGGCGGGCGTGCCCGGGTGCGCCCGGGCGCCCCCATATCCGCCTCATATTTGGGCTGGATATGAGGGGTGCCGGTCAGCCCGGGCGTTTGAGGGTCGTTTGAGGGGCCCGTCTAGGTCAAAAAATCATGACCGGCAGCGACCGGGCGGCCCGCCCGGGCGTATGAGGCAGGTTTGAGAGGTCCGGTTGTAGATGCTCTTAAGGGAATTTTCAAGGTTGTCCATCAAAATGGGTTTGAGGCGGGAGTTGTCGTGCGGTAAAGGGAGTTGGTGGAGGCCCTTTGTACTCTCTGCTAGTAAACCCTGCGGCGCAGGGTTGGCCTCTCGCGTGGGCAGTGGCTGGCCAGCGGCACTGCGGTTCATGGTGGTTGGCTGGATGCTCGAGGTCCTCTGCGGCGATAGGACGACGCGACTCTTGTGGTTTGGCGGTGGTGCGATCCAGGTTGTTAGTGTGCAGTCTGGTTCTGGCGGGCGGCGCAGATATGGTACGTGGTGGGGTGGGCGACGACTTCCGGCAGTGAGCAGGTATAGGGAGGCGACTTTGGTTGCCCTGGGATTGTGCTCTTCCCGCATGTTGTCTGTTAGTGTCGGTTTCTCTGAGCGCTGTTGTGTTGTTGGACGGATCGGTCTCGATGGCTACGAGTGTGGCGGCGTTCGAGCTTCTTCTACGTTGGTCGTCGGTAGTCAATAAGTTGTATGCCAACCCTGATCCTCCAGGATTGGTTGGGGACGCAGGTGTGGGCACTTCCTGTTGGGGAACGTAGTAATTTCAAAAAAATTCCTACGTACACGCAAGATCATGGTGATGGCATAGCAACGAGAGGAGAGAGTGTTGTCCACGTACCCTCGTAGACCATAAGTGGAAGCGTTATGACAATGCGGTTGATGTAGTCGTACGTCTTCACGATCCGACCGATCCAAGTACCGAACATACGGCACCTCCGAGTTCAGCACACGTTCAGCTCGATGACGATCCCCGGGCTCCGATCCAGCAAAGCTTCGGGGATGAGTTCCGTCAGCACGACGGCGTGGTGACGATGATGATGCTCTACCGGCGCAGGGCTTCGCCTAAACTCCGCGACGATATGACCGAGGTGGAATATGGTGGAGGGGGCACCGCACACGGCTAAGGAACGATCCGTAGATCAACTTGTGTGTCTATGGGGTGCCCCCCACCCCCGTATATAAAGGAGCCAGGGGGGAGGAGGTGGCCGGCCAAGGAGGGCGCGCCAAGGGGGGAGTCCTACTCCCACCGGGAGTAGGACTCCCTTCTTTCCTAGTTGGAATAGGAGAAGGGGGGAAAGAGGAGGAAGAGGGGAAGGAAAGGGGGGCGCCGCCCCCCTTCCCTTGTCCTATTCGGACTAGGAAGGGGAGGGGCGCGCGGCCCCCTCCTGCCTCCTTCCCTCTTCTCCCTCGAGGCCCATGTAGGCCCAATAACCCCCCGGGGGGGTTCCGGTAACCTCCCGGTACTCCGATAAAATGCCGATTTCACCCGGAACGATTCCGATGTCCAAATATAGGCTTCCAATATATCGATCTTTATGTCTCGACCATTTCGAGACTCCTCGTTACGTCCGTGATCACATCCGGGACTCCGAACAAACTTCGGTACATCAAAACTTATAAACTCATAATAAAACTGTCATCGTAACGTTAAGCGTGCGGACCCTACGGGTTTGAGAACTATGTAGACATGACCTAGAACTATTCTCGGTCAATAACCAATAGCGGAACCTGGATGCCCATATTGGTTCCTACATATTCTACGAAGATCTTTATCGGTCAAACCGCATAACAACATACGTTGTTCCCTTTGTCATCGGTATGTTACTTGCCCGAGATTTGATCGTCGGTATCCAATACCTAGTTCAATCTCGTTACCGGCAAGTCTCTTTACTCGTTCCGTAATGCATCATTCCGTAACCAACTCATTTGGTCACATTGCTTGCAAGGCTTATAAAGATGTGCATTACCGAGAGGGCCCAGAGATACCTCTCCGACAATCGGAGTGAGAAAACCTAATATCGAAATACGCCAACTCAACATGTACCTTCGGAGACACCTGTAGTACTCCTTTATAATCACCCAGTTACGTTGTGACGTTTGGTAGTACCCAAAGTGTTCCTCCGGTAAACTGGAGTTGCGTATTTCTCATAGTTACAGGAACATGTATAAGTCATGAAGAAAGCAATAGCAATATACTAAACGATCAAGTGCTAGGCTAACGGAATGGGTCATGTCAATCACATCATTCTTCTAATGATGTGATCCCATTAATCAAATGACAACGCATGTCTATGGTTAGGAAACATAATCATCTTTGATTAATGAGCTAGTCAAGTAGAGGCATACTAGTGACTATATGTTTGTCTATGTATTCACACATGTATCATGTTTCCGGTTAATACAATTCTAGCATGAATAATAAACATTTATCATGATATGAGGAAATAAATAATAACTTTATTATTGCCTCTAGGGCATATTTCCTTCAGTTTCCCACTTGCACTAGAGTCAATAATCTAGATTACATAGTAATGATTCTAACACCCATGGAGTCTTGGTGCTGATCATTTTTGCTCGTGAGAGTGGCTTAGTCAACAGGTCTGCAACATTCAGATCCGTATGTATCTTGCAAATCTCTATGTCTCCCACTTGGACTTAGTCCCGAATGGAATTGAAGCGTCTCTTGATGTGCTTGGTCCTCTTGTGAAATCTGGATTCCTTTGCCAAGGCAATTGCACCAGTATTGTCACAGAAGATTTTCATTGGTCCCGATGCACTAGGTATGACACCTAGATCGGAAATGAACTCCTTCATCCAGACTCCTTCATTTGCTGCTTCCGAAGCAGCAATGTACTCTGCTTCACATGTAGATCCCGCCACGACGCTTTGTTTAGAACTGCACCAACTTACAGCTCCACCGTTTAATAAAAACATGTATCCGGTTTGCGATTTAGAATCGTCTGGATCAGTGTCAAAGCTTGCATCGACGTAACCATTTACGACTAGCTCTTTGTCACCTCCATATACGAGAAACATATCCTTAGTCCTTTTCAGGTATTTCAGGATGTTCTTGACCGCTGTCCAGTGATCCACTCCTGGATTACTTTGGTACCTCCCGCCAAGCTTATTGCTAAGCATACGTTAGGTCTGGTACACAGCATTGCATACATGATAGAGCCTATGGCTGAAGCATAGGGAACATCTTTCATTTTCTCTCTATCTTCTGCTGTGGTCGAGCATTGAGTTTGACTCAACTTCACACCTTGTAGTACGGGCAAGAACCCTTTCTTTGCTTGATCCATTTTGAACTTTTTCAAAATTTTATCAAGGTATGTGCTTTGTGAAAGTCCTATTAAGCGTCTTTGATCTATCTCTATAGATCTTGATGCCCAATATGTAAGCAGCTTCACTGAGGTCTTTTATTGAAAAACTTTTATTCAAGTATCCCTTTATGTTATCCAGAAATTCTATATCATTTCCAATTAATAATATGTCATCTACATATAATATCAGAAATGCTACAGAGCTCCCACTCACTTTCTTGTAAATACAGGCTTCTCCAAAAGTCTGTATAAAACCATATGCTTTGATCACACTATCAAAGCGTTTATTCTAACTCTGAGATGCTTGCACCAGTCCATAAATGGAACGCTGGAGCTTGCACACTTTGTTAGCACCTTTTGGATCTACAAAACCTTCTGGCTGCATCATATACAACTCTTCTTCCAGAAATCCATTCAAGAATGCAGTTTTGACATCCATTTGCCAAATTTCATAATTATGAAATGCAGCAATAGCTAACATGATTCAGACAGACTTAAGCATCGCTACGGGTGAGAAAGTCTCATCGTAGTCAACTCCTTGAACTTGTCGAAAACCTTTCGCAACAAGTCGAGCTTTATAGACAGTTACATTACCATCAGCGTCAGTCTTCTTCTTAAAGATCCATTTATTCTCAATTGCTTGCCGATCATCGGGCAAGTCAACCAAAGTCCATACTTTGTTTTCATACATGGATCCCATCTCAGATTTCATGGCCTCTAGCCATTTTGCGGAATCTGGGCTCATCATCGCTTCCTCATAGTTCGTAGGTTCATCATGGTCAAGCAACATGACTTCTAGAATTGGATTACCGTACCACTTTGGTGCGGATCTTACTCTGGTAGACCTACGAGGTTCAGTAGAAACTTGATCTGAAGTTTCATGATCAATATCACTAGCTTCCTCACTAATTGGTGTAGTTGTCATAGGAACCGGTTCTTGTGATGAACTACTTTCCAATAAGGGAGTAGATACAGTTATCTCATCAAGTTCTACTTTCCTCCCACTCACTTCTTTCGAGAGAAACTCCTTCTCTAGAAAGGATCCGATTTTAGCAACGAAAATCTTGCCCTCAGATCTGTGATAGAAGGTGTACCCAATAGTCTCTTTTGGGTATCCTATGAAGACACATTTCTCCGATTTGGGTTCGAGCTTATCTGGTTGAAGTTTCTTCACATAAGCATCGCAGCCCCAAACTTTAAGAAACGACAACTTTGGTTTCTTGCCAAACCACAGTTCATAAGGTGTTGTCTCAACGGATTTTGATGGTGCCCTATTTAACGTGAATGCGGCCGTCTCTAAAGCATAACCCCAAAATGATAGCGGTAAATCAGTAAGAGACATCATAGATCGCACCATATCTAGTAAAGTACGATTACGACGTTCGGACACACCATTTCGTTGTGGTGTTCCGGGTGGCGTGAGTTGCGAAACTATTCCGCATTGTTTCAAGTGTAGACCAAACTCGTAACTCAAATATTCTCCTCCACGATCAGATCGTAGAAAATTTATTTTCTTGTTACGATGATTTTCCACTTCACTCTGAAATTCTTTGAACTTTTCAAATGTTTCAGACTTGTGTTTCATCAAGTAGATATACCCATATCTGCTCAAATCATCTGTGAAGGTGAGAAAATAACGGTACCCGCCGCGAGCCTCAACATTCATTGGACCACAAACATCAGTATGTATGATTTCCAACAAATCAGTTGCTCGCTCCATAGTTCTGGAGAACGGCGTTTTAGTCATCTTGCCGATGAGGCACGGTTCGCAAGTACCAAGTGATTCATAATCAAGTGATTCCAAAAGCCCATCAGTATGGAGTTTCTTCATGCGCTTTACACCGATATGACCTAAACGGTAGTGCCACAAATAAGTTGCACTATCGTTATCAACTCTGCATCTTTTGGTTTCAACACTATGAATATGTGTATCACTACTATCGAGATCCAATAAAAATAGACCACTTTTCAAGGGTGCATGACCATAAAAGATATTACTCATATAAATAGAACAACCATTATTCTCTGATTTAAATGAATAACCGTCTCGCATCAAACAAGATCCAGATATAATGTTCATGCTCAACGCTGGCACCAAATAACAATTATTTAGGTCTAAAACTAATCCCGATGGTAGATGTAGAGGTAGCGTGCCGACCGCGATCACATCGACTTTGGAACCATTTCCCACGCGCATCGTCACCTCGTCCTTAGCCGATCTTCGCTTAATTCGTAGTCCCTGTTTCGTGTTGCAAATATTAGCAACAGAACCAGTATCAAATACCCAGGTGCTACTGCGAGCATTAGTAAGGTACACATCAATAACATGTATATCACATATACCTTTGTTCACTTTGCTATCCTTCTTATCCGCCAAATACTTGGGGCAGTTCCGCTTCCAGTGTCCAGTCTGCTTGCAGTAGAAGCACTCAGTTTCAGGCTTAGGTCCAGACTTGGGTTTCTTCTCTTGAGCAGCAACTTGCTTGCTGTTCTTTTTGAAGTTCCCCTTCTTCTTCCCTTTGCCCTTTTTCTTGAAACTGGTGGTCTTGTTAACCATCGACACTTGATGCTCCTTCTTGATTTCTACCTCCGCGGCTTTTAGCATCGCGAAGAGCTCGGGAATAGTCTTGTTCATCCCTTGCATATTATAGTTCTTCACGAAGCTCTTCTAGCTTGGTGGCAGTGATTGAAGAATTCTGTCAATGACACTATCATCAGGAAGATTAACACCCAGTTGAATCAAGTGATTATTATACCCAGACATTTTGAGTATATGTTCACTGACAGAACTATTCTCCTCCATCTTGCAGCTATAGAACTTATTGGAGACTTCATATCTCTCAATCCGGGCATTTGCTTGAAATATTAACTTCAACTCCTGGAACATCTCATATGCTCCATGACGTTCAAAACGCCGTTGAAGACCCGGTTCTAAGCCGTAAAGCATGGCACACTGAACTATCGAGTAGTCATCAGCTTTGCTCTGCCAGACGTTCTTAACGTCGTAAGTTGCATCAGCAGCAGGCCTGGCACCCAGCGGTGCTTCCAGGACGTAACTTTTCTGTGCAGCAATGAGGATAATCCTCAGGTTACGGACCCAGTCCGTATAATTGCTACCATCATCTTTCAACTTTGCTTTCTCAAGGAACGCATTAAAATTCAACGGAACAACAACACGAGCCATCTATCTACAAACAAACATAGATAAGCAAAATACTATCAGGTACTAAGTTCATGATAAATTTAAGTTCAATTAATCATATTACTTAAGAACTCCCATTTAGACAGACATCTCTCTAGTCATCTAAGTGATTACGTGATCCAAATCAACTAAACCATGTCCGATCATCACGTGAGATGGAGTAGTTTCAATGGTGAACATCACTATGTTGATCATATCTACTATATGATTCACATTCGACCTTTCGGTCTCCGTGTTCCGAGGCCATATCTGTATATGCTAGGCTCGTCAAGTATGACCTGAGTATTCCGCGTGTGCAACTTTTTTGCACCCATTGTATTTGAACGTAGAGCATATCACACCCGATCATCACGTGGTGTCTCAGCACGAAGAACTTTCGCAACGGTGCATACTCAGGAAGAACACTTCTTGATTATTAGTGAGAGATCATCTTAAAATGCTACCGTCAATCAAAGCAAGATAAGATGCATAAAGGATAAACATCACATGCAATCAATATAAATGATATGATATGGCCATCATCATCTTGTGCTTGTGATCTCCATCTTCGAAGCATCGTCGTGATCACCATCGTCACTGGCGCGACACCTTGATCTCCATCGTAGCATCGTTGTCGTTACACCATCTATTGCTTCTACGACTATCGGTACCGCTTAGTGATAAAGTAAAGCAATTACAGGGCGTTTGCATTTCATACAATAAAGTGACAACCATATGGCTCCTGCCAGTTGCCGATAACTTCGGTTACAAAACATGATCATCTCATACAATAAAATATAGCATCACGTCTTGACCATATCACATCACAACATGCCCTGCAAAAACAAGTTAGACGTCCTCTACTTTGTTGTTGCACGTTATACGTGGCTGCTACGGGCTAAGCAAGAACCGTTCTTACCTACGCATCAAAACCACAATGATAGTTTGTCAAGTTGGTGTTGTTTTAACCTTCGCAAGGACCGGGCGTAGCCACACTCGGTTCAACTAAAGTGAGAGAGACAGACACCCGCCGGTCACCTTTAAGCAACGAGTGCTCGTAGCGGTGAAACCAGTCTCGCGTAAGCGTACGCGTAATGTCGGTCCGGGCCGCTTCATCTCACAATGCCGCTGAACCAAAGTATGACATGCTGGTAAGCAGTATGACTTGTATCGCCCACAACTCACTTGTGTTCTACTCGTGCATATAACATCAACGCATAAAACCTAGGCTCGAATGCCACTGTTGGGAACGTAGTAATTTCAAAAAAAAAATACGTACACGCAAGATCATGGTGATGGCATAGCAACGAGAGGAGAGAGTGTTGTCCACGTACCCTCATAGACCGTAAGCGGAAGCGTTATGACAACGCGGTTGATGTAGTCGTACGTCTTCATGATCCGACCGATCCAAGTACCGAACGTACGCACCTCCGAGTTCAGCACACGTTCAGCTCGATGACGATCCCCGGGCTCCGATCCAGCAAAGCTTCGGGGATGAGTTCCGTCAGCACGACGGCGTGGTGACGATGATGATGCTCTACCGGCGCAGGGCTTCGCCTAAACTCCGCGAGGATATGACCGAGGTGGAATATGGTGGAGGGGGGCACCGCACACGACTAAGGAACGATCCGTAGATCAACTTGTGTGTCTATGGGGTGCCCCCCGCCCCCGTATATAAAGGAGCCAGCGGGGAGGAGGCGGCCGGCCAAGGAGGGCACGCCAAGGGGGGAGTCCTACTCCCACTGGGAGTAGGACTCCCTTCTTTCCTAGTTGGAATAGGAGAAGGGGGGAAAGAGGAGGAAAAGGGGAAGGAAAGGGGGGGCGCCGCCCCCCTTCCCTTGTCCTATTCGGACTAGGAAGGGGAGGGGCGTGCGGCCCCCTCCTGCCTCCTTCCCTCTTCTCCCACGAGGCCCATGTAGGCCCAATAACCCCCCGGGGGGTTCTGGTAACCTCCCGGTACTCCGGTAAATGCCGATTTCACCCAGAACGATTCCGATGTCCAAATATAGGCTTCCAATATATCGATCTTTATGTCTCGACCATTTCGAGACTCCTCGTTACGTTCGTGATCACATCCGGGACCCCGAACAAACTTCGGTACATCAAAACTTATAAACTCATAATAAAACTGTCATCGTAACGTTAAGCGTGCGGACCCTACGGGTTCGAGAACTATGTAGACATGACTTAGAACTATTCTCGGTCAATAACCAATAGCGGAACCTGGATGCCCATATTGGTTCCTACATATTCTACGAAGATCTTTATCGGTCAAACCGCATAACAACATATGTTGTTCCCTTTGTCATCGGTATGTTACTTGCCCGAGATTTGATCGTCGGTATCCAATATCTAGTTCAATCTCGTTACCGGCAAGTCTCTTTACTCGTTCCGTAATGCATCATTCCGTAACCAACTCATTTGGTCACATTGCTTGCAAGGCTTATAAAGATGTGCATTACCGAGAGGGCCCAGAGATACCTCTCCGACAATCGGAGTGACAAAACCTAATCTCGAAATACGCCAACTCAACATGTACCTTCGGAGACACCTGTAGTACTCCTTTATAATCACCCAGTTACGTTGTGACGTTTGGTAGTACCCAAAGTGTTCCTCCGGTAAACGGGAGTTGCATATTTCTCATAGTTACAGGAACATGTATAAGTCATGAAGAAAGCAATAGCAATATACTAAACGATCAAGTGCTAGGCTAACGGAATGGGTCATGTCAATCACATCATTCTTCTAATGATGTGATCCCATTAATCAAATGACAGCACATGTCTATGGTTAGGAAACATAACCATCTTTGATTAATGAGCTAGTCAAGTAGAGGCATACTAGTGACTATATGTTTGTCTATGTATTCACACATGTATCATGTTTCCGGTTAATACAATTCTAGCATGAATAATAAACATTTATCATGATATGAGGAAATAAATAATAACTTTATTATTGCCTCTAGGGCATATTTCCTTCACCAGACTCGGTGGCTGATGTTGAGCTAGGAGTGAAAGACGGTGCCTTTACTCTTCCTACCATGATTGGGTGGATGTAACATGGATGGTTGGCGGTGTCTAGGGAATGAAATCTGGAGCGGCAACTCCGGATGGTGGTGCGCATGCTTGGCTCTCCGGCGGGCATCATGGCGGCGATAGTGGTGTGTCTTTTGGTCCTCTGGGCGGCGAGGGGTGTAACAGACGGGCATCATTGAGGCGGCGACGGTGTGTCTTTTGGTTATCTGGGCGACGAGGGGTGTAGCGGCGGGTAACTCAAGCTTGTTCTCCGCCCGGGCAGTGGCGACACTCATATGTGGATATGGTGGCTTGTGCTTGTTGCGATTGTGGTGCATCGTGGTGGCACGATTGAGCTATCAAGCGAAAACTTCACGCTTTGACGCCAACGGGGGCAACGCAGGTGCCGCTCTTCCCTTGAGGACACTGTTGTGCTTCTCCTCTTCATGCTAGGGTTCAAGATGAATACCTTAGTTCGTCCAAGACTCGGTAGCGACGACGCGTAGTGACGGTGTCCCGGCTAAGTGACCTCTCACCATGTCGACTCCGGGCCTGGTGGGCCGGGCTAAGGACCCTTTGTCGGTTATCACCTGAGCCACACTGGGCAGCCCATGGTGGATAGCAGGAAAACTCCAAAAGACTTGCCGACAAGAAGCTGGATTCGTGGATG
>NC_041389.1:461875496-461891289 GCF_002162155.2 Triticum dicoccoides
AGACTCATAGATAAAGAAGACAACAATCTCTCGATACTTTGTACTCTCGATATACTCCAATGCAATAAACTAGAAAGTATGACATAGGGTTTAAACTTTTTGAAGAGTCTGAACCTGAGTAAACTTTGTGTTTCTATTACCATCGTCCCAAAACACCTAGCTTAGAATACCATACCGAGGGATCTACCGGATTTAGCTCCGTTACGTAAGTTGTTTCCCCTCTTCAGGGCGCTATTGTCGAGCTTAGGTGTCATAGGGCATGTCATCAGTGGTGAAGCCATGTTGAGAGGAGTGTGGTCAATTGACCACACAGGTTTTTGGCAAATCCTTTGTACATAAGTAGAAATCATGTAATAAAATTGGTGAAAACACGTGTATTTGACATCACTAATTTGAAATGACATCACGGACTTCTGATCCTGGCACCGCCACTGCATGTCATGGTGTTGTATTCAGGGCTACCTGTGTTATTTTTTGGCAATGTAGTTGTGTGCCTTTAGGCTTTCTTTTTATTCTAGGATCCGATAAATAGATGTTAAAATCCTAAAACAATGCTCTCGGTCAAATGGGGTGGTAAAAGCTTTAACTATTGCAAAAACCAATAAATAGATGTTAAAAGCCTAAAACTACTGCATAAATAGATGTTAAAAGCCTAAAACTGTTAAAAACAATAAAGCATATGAAGCATGTCAGAAGATGCTATATAAAAAAGAAACCTATTGGATTGAAGTCAAACGGGGTGCGATTTTTGACAAAAGTGTAACATGACCTACATATATTTGCTCCAAGCATCTAACGTACAAATATATGTAGGCCATGATACAGAAGTGTGTAACACGACAGTCTATGTTGCACACAAAAATTAATGAAACAAATCCGTGCATGATTGATGAGGTGGCATGGTTGAATAGATAGTTTAGTGCATAAATTGTAACATATGACCACATGCATGACTTGATGACGTGGCATAGTTGCATGAAAAGGAAAATATAGATAGTGGGTTGCAACTATCAGAGAATAGGGGATACCGTTTGACCGTGTACTTTGGTTTGTATTTCATCTGTAGGGGAGAGCAAGGCGAAAATCTGTTTTGAGAGAGAAAATATTACAGTACTCGCATTCAGTAGCTGACAAGTGATACTGTCCTTTTTCCCAGCTTCATCCCATGTCCAAGGAGTTTTTGGAAGCTTATATATACGAAATAATTGAGAGCGGTACCGTACATCCAGACGTGAGCCAAGACAACCCCATCAGTGCGGAGCCGGCTTCTTGTACATGGACGCATCGCGAGACCATGGTAGCAAGCTGTCTGCAACCTGGACCGCTAACCACCACCACCGGAGTAAATCACAGTGCTTCTCTGCGAGCCCCATGTGACCGGGATGATGCATGCATGTTGCCGGAGGAGATGGAATGTTCTCAAGCAAGAGATGGGAAGAGTATGTATGTGCTTGGACGAGCTTCATTGGATCAAAAAGGCTTGGGGACAAAAGGTTTTGGCCCGGCCGGAGCGGAGGGCCTCGTGACGACGTCCACTGATCGCGACCCCTCTCGACCAGGACAAGCTACCGACACTCCGCTTTGGTGCTCGACAACAATTTCCTTTCGTTATCGAGCATTCAGGGTCAGATTACACTCAGGATTTGCAAACATTGCCAGTTTTCTATCGCCGGCTGCCAGGCACAGGGATATTCAGACTAGAGGAAAGGGAGAGGCCAACGGTCCATCTAGAGTGGGGCACGGCGACAGTGCGCGGTAGCTGGCTAGCATAGCATCAGATCATTAACACGTTAACAGTCTCGCCAGCCATCACTGCTGCTGTGACCAGTAGTACTTGCGCATGTGCAAGCGTCCAACGTATCGGCCCACGCACTAAAGCAAAAGCTCTGACATGTGACAGTAATCGTGCCATGGGGGCTGAACGGCATCGAAGACGATAATGATAACTCTCTTGGACAAAGATTACCGCGTGCCTGCAGCGTTAGTTGCATAATGCATGAAACCCAGTTGTATGTGGACAGTCTTTTGGAGCGTCAATCAGCCTACACGCTGCTGCCGCAAGCAAAATCGAGGAAGAAAACTTGAGCATGAAACACTAATCAGTTCACTGGTTCAGGGATAATCCACTGCCAAGCTCGACTTTAGAAGAGATACACGAGAGTGATCCAATAAAGGACTGACAGCCATGTTCAAAAGCGCGGAGGACATGCCATGCCTTTGGATCTACGCAAAAGCTGACGACTGTACGTACTCATACCAAGATTGGTCTGCCAAATGTGTGACATTCCTAGATCCGAAAGGCTGTGGTGCTAAGCAAAGCAGATGCGTTTCATGACAAAGAAATAAAATAAAGCGACAAGGTGGAAAAGACCTAGCACACCTGAGTGATGGATAAGCTGTCTGAAAAGAAATTCACCGCACAAGATTGCAGTAAAAACGTATCCATTCAAGGCCAATTTCAAAACAAAAAAAAACGTATCCATTCAAGACTATGAGGATGGCTCCCATTGGGCTGGCAAAGGCTGGCCCCCAGGACGAGGTAGAGGCCCAGCAAGGCCTACCCGCGAAGTCAGCAGCTTAGGGTTTGGTTCACGCTGCCTGCCGTGGCGCGCGGCGGCACCGCACCGATCTCCTCCCCCGCGAATCGCCTTCGTCCGATTCAAATCCAAGCTGCCATTGCTGGCCCCGATCTCTCGTGTCGGCTCGGCGGCTCCAGAGGAGATGGAATTCCAACCCCGTGGTAGTAGTAAGTCCGATCTCGCTCGCCCCTCCCTCCCGGCGCGCAGGCTGTGTCGCCATTGCTGCTGTTTCATTGCGTTAATGTCTGCGCTATTCATGACCATGGATGGTGTGCCCTATCCTATCCTAGGTATGTCGACGGCTTCGGCGGATAAACGGAAGGGCTCGCCCGGTCAACAGGACGATGATCCCCAGGCCCAAGGTCCCAAGCGATCGAGATATTCAGTCCCGGATGATCTTCCAAAGGTATGGCCAAGGCAACAGAACGCTGAGGAGGATTCCTAGCCGAACACTGATTGATATTCAGTGCCAGCCACTTGACCTAGGCTAAGTGTAAGCTGTGACAACATTATTTTAGGACTCCACTTACTGTTAGTCTCAGTTCAGTTTCATTCCTGCTGCTTAACTGATGACCTCTGCTCACCTGAGGTGCTTCGTCCTTTTCTGGGTCACGAAATCAAAGCCAACTAGTTGAGCAATTTCGATTGAATCTTAGTTGCTGATAAAAAACAAGGCATGATAGAAGCCAGAAGCATACACGTATGCACTTTTTCCTTTTTTTTTTTGAGAACTACACGTACGCACTTTCAGAGCTGCAGAAGCGCAAGTGTGATATTTCACTACACTGTTGAAGTTGTTACTGCAACCATGGTTCTGAATGGGAAGTAGTAGATGGTGCTTCTGCTGCACATTCTGTCCTAGCTTCAAAATTCCCAGTAGAGCATCGGTTTCAGTGTTATACTACCTTTTAGGAACAAGTAATACCGATGTTTACTTGTTTACTAATCAACATTAGGTCACATATTTTTAGGAAAGACACTAATAACACTGTTCTATTGCATATGATCCTACCCCCCCTGGTTAAAGGATCCACTTGCTTAACTTTTCTCCTCTTCTTGTGTTTGCAGGACATCTGGCATCATATACTGTCCCTTCTGCCACTGGCAGATGCTGCGCTAGCTGGCTGTGTGTCTCAAACATTTCTAAGCTCCTGGAGATCCCATCCTAACCTCACCTTAAGTATGGAAACGCTGGGCCTGGATGGACATACATGCAGAGAAGATAAACTGGCACGGGTTTTCACCAAGAGAGTCAACCGCATTATGAGAAAACACTCAGGCGGCGTCAAGACATTCAACCTTAGTTATAATTACCTACGTTCTTTTCTGGACGCCAGTTATCTCAACAGGTGGCTTGAGATTGCTGTTACTCCAGGGATTGAAGAGGTCAAACTTTCAATGCCTCTAGGGCTCACCATGGTTCATTACAAGTTCCCATGCCCGGTTTTATCCAACGGGCGTGGAAACTCGATTCGACATCTTCACCTCAGCCGTTGCGCCTTCCATCCCACGGCCGGGCTTGGTTGCTTGACAAGGCTGTTTCTGTTGGAGGTGCGCATCATGGGAGATGAGTTAGGGCACCTTCTGTCCAATTCTCTTGCTATGGATGAGTTGTGTCTCAATAGTTGTGATAAGATAATTCGCCTCAAGATATCTTGCCTGCTAAATCGGTTCAGCTGCCTGTCAGTGTTTCATTGCAAGTCTCTGGAAGTGATAGAGAATAGAGCTCCAAATCTTTGCTTTGTTCGCATTGATGGCGCCGTAGAGAAACTTCCGATTGGAGATTTATTGCAAATGAAGAGACTGCACATGTTGGATTACTACGAATCTGACATTGTTCATGATGCTCGTTCCAAGCTTCCATTCATTATGCCAAATCTTGAAACCCTCAACCTATCTTCGGCTGGAGAGGTATATTCTCAAACTTTAGTTTTCCCATTATTGTTTTTGCAAGGATGGTTAGCAGTAGATTTGATTGTCAGAGACAGGTGTTGTTTCATATTTATAACAGCAGTCGTGCCATTGAATATGTTTATAACCTTTTTAAGGGAAGAAAGTACTTAACCAATATCTATATGCAGATGTTCAATACGCCAATTTTAGCTGTCAAATTCCTCTTCCTGAAGAACCTGAAGATTGATCTTAATGATGGACAGATGGGGGGCTTTTCCCCATCCTATGATTATTTTTCCCTAGCTTATTTCCTGGATGCTTGTCCTGTCCTGGAGAAGTTTGTCTTGGGTGTAAGTCACTTCTCCTCTAGCTTGCAACCATGATATCAAGTATCTGCATATGCTGCGGAACCATTTAACTCGTGTGTTGCTCCTATGAATGCAGGTATCACAGACTCGAGTAAAGCATGAATTGATTTCTGATGGAGACTTGAACATGAGACAGATGCCAGGACATCTCCATTGCAGCGTCAAGAATATGAGGATAATGGGCTTCTGCTCTGCAAAGAGCATGGTCGAACTAACCTACCATATTCTTGAGAATGCAACCTCGCTCGAGCGCCTTACGCTGGACACCATATACGACAATAGTAGTTATGGAGATGCCGAAAGGTCTTGTGTCGGGAAAATAGGTGAATGCAACCCGAAAAGCAGGAGTATGATCATGCACGCCCACAAAGGGCTGGGGGTTATTGATAAATATATCGTGGACACAGTTCCCTCCATGGTTCAGTTGAGTGTGAAGAAGCTCTGCAGCCGTTGCCATAAAATTAAGTCCAAGGGGTTTAGGTATGAGTATCGGACTACCACTCCCTAGCGTCCTATCGAACGTCTGTTGTACAGTACGATGAATGGGAGCTTCCCATTGAAAATGTGCGTCTTACCCTGGTGGATGTTAGGCTAGTTAATTTTGATTTGTTTCCTGGTATTTGCTTCTTAGAATCATGTGCGGTCTCCTTTTCAAGAACAAGGTGGGCTGTTTTGAAAATAATTTGGTAAATTATGTTTTTTTCCTAATGAATAATCAATAAATTTAATTATGGTTTATTTAGTCAGATCTGTTTTTCCATGATGGAATCATGTTTTTGTGCAATGGAAGCATTCTTTTTTGACAAGACCAAGTGCTTTTGATATCTTATTGTATTTGCCACCGAATGACAATTGTGATGTATTGTCAAAAACTAAGAGTGGCAAAATCAAAATATCAAATTCTAGAGTGGCATAAGCAAAGCGGTCAAAAGCTAGAGTGGCAAAAACAAAGTTTTTCCAAAAAATGTTATCCCGTGGAGGGAAGGAGGTTCTCCTCAAGTCTGTGTTCAAGCTATTCCCACATATGCTCTGTTCGTCTTTAAAATTCTAAAACAATTTGCAAAGTAATCATTCAATGATATCGCATTTTTGGTGGGGCGACTCGATAATCAGAAAAGGATGCATTGGATGGCTTGGTAGAAATTGTGTGTCCCAAACAAGAAGGATGTGTTCTCGTGATATCCTTTGTTTTTTTGCGATGTTGGCTAAGCAAGTGTGGCGTCTCCTTGAGAACCCAAATTCTTTATGTGCCAGTCTTGAGAGACAACTATTTATTTTCTGATGGTGATTTTATTAATGCAAAATTAAAGAAGGGTCCTCTTTTACTTGGCATAGTATTAAGGCAGAAGTCAGTTATCTGAAGCGTGGCTATATACTTATATACGGAGAGTTGGCAATCGACAGAACAATGATATTTGAAAAGATGGGTGGATCCCAAATTTTGTTGATAGAAGAGTTATCTCTCCTAAATGGGTACAATCTCTTGTCTAAGGTTTCTGATCTTATTGATCATATTACGAATAGTTGAGATGACTAGTTTCGATAGCCAATTGATGTTCATCGAGTTCCTTTCACGAAGAATGGTTCATTGTTTGTTCGGCTTAGTGTGCGGAATGTGATATTCACCAACATGGAAGAAAACTTAGATGAATTAATGGGACGGGTCAAACCATTTTCAGTTCTTTTTGGTGTAAGATTTGGAAATTATCTTGTCTGATTAAGGATTTTTTTATTGGCGCGTCTTGCATGGCACTCTTCCTTGTCGTGTTACTCTTGCCAATAGACCTTTAAAAGTTTCGCATATGTGCCCCTTCTCTTCTAAAGGACACGTAAGACACTAAACATCTTTCTTCATATGCCAAAAAGCTAAGGTGCTTTGGAAATGTTTGGGCTGGAAGCAGTGATTAAAAAAACTTGTGAAATTGATCCTGCCGGTGAGGCTTTCCAACGAGGAAATCCAAGATGTTAATCAAATTACTATGAGAATTCACGCCGGGCGATAAACTACTCCCTCCGTTCCTAAATAATTGTCTTTCTAGAGATTTCAACAGGTGACTACATACGGAGCAAAATGAGTGAATCTACACTCTAAAACATGTCTACATACATTCGTATGTTGTAGTTCATTTGAGATGGCTAGAAAGACAATTATTTGGGAACGGAGGGAGTATATATTTCGCTTTCCCCTAATGCTACCATGAAGAAAGGTGCTTGGACCCGGCCACCTGGGTTTTGTTAAACTTAATGTTGATAGTATTTTGATCAGATTTGCTTAGGGGTTTAGCTGGTGCAGTTCTAAGAGAAGCTAGCTTGCAATTCATTGCTTCGTTAACTTGAAAATTGATTGGTGCAATGGTTTCTCGACTGCCAAGGCTCTAGCATTACGATTTGGCCTTCCTCTTGCGCAATGGGCGGATTGTAATCGATTGTTATGAGAAACCTCGAAGGAGGCTCTCTCTTTCTCTCTCCCGTTGGTGCCCCCCGCGTCGCCCTTCCCGAGCGAGGCGACCGGGGCGGCTCCCCACCCCCCTCCCCGCGAGTTCCCGCCCCCCTTCCCCCTCGCCGCTGCCGCCAGCGGGCACGGCCGGGCGTTGCCCGCGCGGCGCCCCGCGGTCCGGCGGTGGCGGCCCTCCTTCTTCCCCCGTCGCTGGACCCCGGCTCGGGTGAGCGGTTCTGGCGGCGGAGCCCTTCGGCCGGCGGCGTTCCGACGCGGATCTGGACGGCGGCGGTGCGGTGGCGTTGTCCCTTGGCGGCAGTGACGGCCCATGGCTTGCGGCGGCCGGCGGCGCCCGGCTGGCCCAGATCTAGGCCATACGGGCCCGATCTGCGTCGGGGCGGGCCTGCCGGGTGGCCGCGATGGGCTGTTCTCCGGTGGTTTCCGGCGAGCTCCTCACGACAAGGACGACGGCTGCTGTGCCACGACTGCTGCAGCACTGCGGCGGAGCTTCACGGGCCCATGTTGGGCCTGGCCAGACAGGGGGTCTGGTGTGCCTCTGCTGCTATGTCCGGTCTGCTACCGCCTGTGCTGGTGGAGGTTGTTCCCTCCCTCGTGGCTGCGGTGCTGCCGATCCTTGTCTTCGGGTGTCTCGTTTGGATCTAGCCGGCTTCGCTTCGTTGGCCGTGGTGAGACGACGGCGGTGTCCTCGTGATTGTTGGCGCATGTTGGTGGACGGCGGGTGTGGTGGAGCCGAAGGTTGGTCCTGGGTGGTGGGTGCGAGAGGTCGGGAGAAATCCATGTCGGGTCTTGCCGGCACCAACCCGGTGACGCCTGCGGGCGCCGCCATCCTTCTTGAAGGGTGTCGGGTGACCCTCTCCCCCCCCTACCCTCCGTGTGCCAGGAGAAATCCTAGGATTCGTCCGGGCAGCAGCGTCGTCATCGTCGCATTCCTTCTTGAAGGTGGTGCTTGGTACACGACAACTCGGTGGCTTTGGAGCGTGGTGGCTATCTTCGGTGGGCGCAGCGATCGCGGCGTGCCGTAGCTTTCGTTGATCCGGCGTTGTTGGCATTTCTTCTCTTATTTTCTCTTGTTATTTCTTTTGGGCGTGCTTGTGCTATTTGCCCCAGCGTGGCTCGAATTGTTGTATCGGGTGGTTGCCATGTCAATATAGCGGGGCGGAAGCCTATTTCGATAATCGATTGTTATCATAGTCTTATTAACCGGAAAATTGATCAATTTTTTATGATTGTTATCATAGCTCTTGTGATTTTTCTATCACTACTTTTGAATATTGTAATAGGGAAGCTAATAAGGTTGCTCATGAGCTTGCAAGATTAGCTAGATGTTCTGCAACCTATGATTGGTTTGAGGAGCCCATGACCAAAATTGCATCAATCTTAATATATGATGAAAGTGTTATTTCTATCTAGTAAAGTGGGTTTGTTAAAAAAAACTAGTATTCCTCATTTTTTTTAGAAAAGGAGGATGACCCCCGGCCTCTGCATCTGGTAGATGCATACGACCACTTTATTGATTATTCTCAAGGACCTTACAAAGTATTACAACAATATGCCTGAATCCGCCATCTTGGCAACAATTGCCGCTACTCCTATCCAAATGATGAAGGCGTGCTAGCTGGGCCACTACCCAGACCACTCATCTAAGCCTAACATCAAAATGATGAAGGGGTGCTAACTCGGCCACTACCCAGACCACTCACCTAAGCATAACATCAAAAGCCGGAAGCCCCGGCCGAGCCACATACCGGGTCTGGGGTACAAACCGGTCCGACACCCTCGTGTGTCATCGCCGCCATCTTCCACAGGTCCGTCTTCAGAGCAAAAATTGAGGCTTCTACCTTGTCTGGCCACTCAGCCATCGACGTCACCACGACAACAGACAGCTTCGTCCTCCTACGCGAGTCCATCGCCACACATCGGACGCCGAATCTCCACTGCGCCACGCCGCCGAGATACGCCGCCATCAATGAGTAGGATGAAGCACCGCTCCGCCGAGTCCGGCAGGGCTGCTGAAGACCAAGCACCGTGGAAGGACTCCGAGGGTGAGCACATAGGCGGCAGAGCGCCAACTCACCGCCACCAGTCGAACTCCGACCACACCACCAACCGCCGCCAAGCAACCAAAGCATCACATCCATCCCAAGCTCACCACGAATGACACCCCCAAGAGGGTGACGACGCCCGGAGCGCCGCTGTCGCTCGATCCAGCAAGGATTTGGGCTTTCGCCCGGCATACGAGCTAGGTGGAAGGAAGAGGGGAAGGAGGCAACCTGGACGGCGCCTACAAGAAGGGTACGGCGCCCTCGGGCGTCGCCGTCGTCGTGACCAGCACTGCTAGCCTCGGATTTCTCCGGAGCCACCTCCCACCTCCAGCCGCCAAACAGGTACAACTCCGACGACAAAGGCCGCTCAAAGCAGGACCATCGGAGGCAGCCCTGGTTGAAGTAGACGGAGGCCTTCAGATCTGGATCGGGCGCCGCCTAGATGCCCGCACCACAGCCGCCACCTGCCGCCGCCTCGCCGCCCCCGCGGCCGAGGAAGAACGGCCAGCACCAACGAGCACCGGTTACCGCAGACCCGGCGTCGATCCACCAGCCGAGGCCGCCGCCACGGATCCAAAGCCCCCCGAGGAAGAACGGGGCGGCCAGATCCTCGCCGCCACCTTCACCGGCGGCCACCTCCGATGGCGACGAGGGAGAGGAGAGGTGGGGGAGAGGGCCGACGGCGGGCTAGGGTTACGCCGCCCGAGTCGCCCTTGTTCCTCATGAGAGATGGAAGAACTAATTTTCTGATATCCCTCCATCGCATAATATAAAAGAATCTAGTGTCGTCGCGTTGCCAGTTTCCTCTCAAACTCTCTGCTATAATACGAGAGAGGCGCCTAGGAGGCACATTCAGTACTTGGTTCTTCCACCGGCGATCTCGCCGCTCCTCCTCGCCTCCGATGGCCACTTATTAGGCCTCAGAGGTGGGGAGGAGCTCCGGAGTTCCGCAGGCGTGTAGATAAGTTCCAAGAGACGCCGTTGAGACGACAACGACGACAACGTCGCATCGCCAATAAGTTGCTCCGGCTACATCCGCGTTTTATCAGAGGTCAAATCTTCGACGGGGTGCTTGTCGGTGTCCAGTTCCTCCTACTCTTGTCTTGCTTCGGCGTCATTCTTTCGGGCGATGTCGAGGAGTATGCAGGGGCGGGTGGCTTTTGGAGCGGGTTTTGTTTGAAAGCGCAGTTGGATGCGACGCTAATGGCATCACAGGTTGGATGAAGTCGTTGGCTGGCATCAGTTCAAGGCCGAGGAGGAAGGGTTTGGCCGCCTTCTGCAAGGCGGATGGGCGTTGTCCCCATGCCCAAGATCGAAGGAGCCCAGAGAGCGCGGCCAAGACGGTCATGCCTCCGGCCGAGAGATGATTTGAGATCAGACCCGCTTTGCAGAGCCGATGGCTACTAGAGCTCGTCAACGCCATTGTGCAAGGGGTTTTGGATATTTTGGATATTTCAATGTAGACTACATTCACAAATATAAGATGTTTTGGATATTTCAATGTGAATTACATGCAGACTGAAATGAGTAAACAAACACACTAGAATATGTCTATATACGTTCGATTCAGAAAAAAATTAGCACATCTTGTATTTGTGAACGGAGGAAGTATCAGTTTGCTACTATAGGACGAGAACAAGTCGACAAATGAGGAGAATCAGCCTGGCTTTACATTTCAATGCCAATATGCCATAGTATTCACCTCATGCTTTTCTGCTTAGTCAACTCACGCCTTTTGCTCATAAAAAGCAGTATGGCACCATGCTTGCTAAAATCGGAATACTCGAATAGTCAAAAACCTTGCTGATATATCATCCGTCACAGAAAGCATTGATTTCGTGAAAATGTAAGTAATATTTTCTCAAGAAAGCAAGCATTTTCTGTAAACACTTCCAAGGAAATTATTTGTGAAACTAATAAACCTGATGAATTGAAGTATTCATGATTGACATTTACAACCTGATGAATTGAAGTATTAATAATTGACATTTACACTAAGTGTCACAGGAAACAGAACAGACTGACAGTAGACTAGTGGGGCAATGAGGCATGACCAAGAATGTTCATCTGCAGTGATAGATTTCTGTCGTCGAGTTTGTCTTTCCAACAAAGGCGACCCAGTTCATGAATTATTCCACCCACAATCTTTTGAGAAACCCATAACATCATTAATCTATGTCCCACACACTACCTTGGTTTCTTTCAATTTTATGCAGGGGCTTGGGAATCACACAACAGGTTTGGGGCAGGTGCTATATACCAGATACTCATCTTGACCCATCTGATCTACCAGTACGAAGACATTCCACAAATTATAACTAGTAATTACAGCAGGATTCCACCTGATACAACACGGAAACCATGAAATTGTCTATTCAGTTTGAGACCTCTCCTGCAGTCACACAATCATTCCCCAGCCACTTCTCCAACAGAACAAACTATTGTACATAATGTAGGGAAGCCACTAGAATATCCTTAAGATCATATACTGTTTGGTCGGTTTCGGAGTTGGAGTTGGCCTCTTATTTGAGTCAGGATAATTATTTGCTAGTTTATCCTACAAAGAACATGTGTCATCTCAGCAAGAATGAATAAACCAGTTTACCACAGAGATGTGGCTAGCTGGGAATGAGCCCAGCCACATGCAAGTACTCCATCCGTCCACAAATAAGCGAACATATAGAAATTTTAGGACAGATAATGGAGTGGAGTAAATGCACTGGGAAGGTGCAAGCCACCATCTCTCTCCTCTTTAATTACCCCACCTCCAATGAGCTAAGTGCATGCAGAAAGTGAGGAGACCATGTGTTGAATGTTATTGGTCTTAATTACCGTGTGATGAGAGAGAAGCATTGTGTTTCTACTTTAAAATGCATTGCGAAGATAGAAGTACACTCTTTTGTGGACTATTTTTGAATGTCAAACGTCCACGAGGGAGTAGATGATTTCACTCTATCCTTTTACCCTCTACCCTCATGTCCTGAGACGCGCTCACTCCTTTTGCCCTCCCCTCCCTCCCATTCTTTTCCTCAATGTGGCAAATACCAAACTAGCTGCACAATGGAGTACAGATAAAGAAGAAGAGACTACTGTTCAGAGTTAATAGTGCCCTGATAGTGATAGTGCATGTGT
This sequence comes from Triticum dicoccoides, assembly GCF_002162155.2. Taxonomy (NCBI): domain Eukaryota; kingdom Viridiplantae; phylum Streptophyta; class Magnoliopsida; order Poales; family Poaceae; genus Triticum; species Triticum dicoccoides. Next base: position 461,887,969 of record NC_041389.1, read on the forward strand.
AGAAGGTTTGTGTTGAACAATTGATAGCCGAGTTCACATGAAACAAATCAATGCATTTATAAGCTCTGTGAAGTATGTAAAAAAGTGAAAATAACTGTAGTAGATATAGTGCAAAGTTATTCCTGCAGACTTTACTATCACGCCTAACTAGCTACTAATCCAATTACCAGAACAATTTTACCACCAACCATGGTGTCAAGAAATAGAATGGGATTATACATCCTTCACAGGATCAGCAAAATTCAAGTGTGCAGCTGTTCATTGTATCTATTTTAACTCTTGAGTTACACAAAATGATTCATCACAATTTGCAACAAATGTTCAAACAAACTCTACTTCAATCACACAAACTCAACCAATTGGTCATATTTTATCAAGTACTCCCTCCGTCCGGAAATACTTGTCATCAAAATGAATAAAAGGGGATGTATCTAGATGTATTTTAGTTCTACATACATCCCTTTTTGTCCATTTTGATGACAAGTATTTTCGGACGGAGGGAGTAGAAATAAAGGCCAAGCTTACAGCATATGCTAAGACTCGAATTTCATTTAGTAATCCACACATACTATTTACCTGTCTCTTCTATAAAGATAGGGCCTGATCATTTACTGAAGTAACACATCGTGTGTAACCTTTCTTCTATCTAGAGAATGGCCACCCATTATTGGAAAAGAAAAAGAGAGAGACAATACCCAAGCCCCCCAAAAGCAAGCATCACCTGTAAGTTCTAACAAGCAAACAACATTTCAAGCTGTTCAATGCCACATTTGAGTTAGTTATTTTCTGCAACAAGTCATTTCAGGCGAAGAGAGACAGGTATAAACAGTCCTAATTATGCTCCCAAAAGTATGGCCAAGGAAAAATAAATAAGGGATACACAAGATAATACAATGCCGAGACATTCCAAAATGTTTAGGGACATGACAGGGCATTTGGAAATGTATACGGCATCTGCCATCATGATCAGATAAATTTCAACAACAATACAGAAACAGAAATATAATGTTCAGCCCAGGTCCCATCAATATCAGATTGGTACATCACAAGTTCACAACCAACCCTTATTGGAAGCAAAACAGAACAGAAACGACCTAGGTTTCGAGGAAGACCTGCGGCGCGCGGATCACTCGGAAATGGCGTCGGCGGAGGCGGAGGCGGCGGCGAGCTCCTGCTGCTGGAGGCGCTCGAGCGCCTTGTGGTGCGCCCAGGTCTCGAGGGTGAGGTCGGGCTTGGCGTTGAGCCCGACGCCGAGGATGACGACGGTGAGGAAGGAGGTGACGTAGCAGGGGAGCTCCCAGTCCTCCCACTTGCGCGACTCGCCCGGCGGCGGCGGCGTGCGGTTCATCGGGTACCCCTTGGGCCGCACCTCGTGGCCGGGCGTCGTCCACCGGCCCCCGCCGTCGCCGTGCCCGCCGCGGAGGCGCGCCGCCGCGCGCAGCCGCGCCCGCAGCATCCCTCCCGCCGCCGACGAGATCGCCCGCATCGAGCCCGGCTGGTGCGCGTGTGCGAGGTGGGGGATTTGGAGATCGGAGAGAGAGGGGTCGCCGATTTGGGGGCTGCTGATCTGCGGAGACGAGGAGGTTGGCTGGGGTGTGGACGCTGCAGAGAGTGGTGTAAGTGGGCTGTACTCGGTCAGTGTTGGGCTGCGCTATGAAGAAGTGGGTGATCTTTGCTGGGCCGGAGGTTGTAACGTATAGCAAGTAATATTTTCACTAAGGACTGCCGAAACAAAAAACTAAGGACTGCCAAAAAAAAGATGAGAATTCCTTCTCCAAATGAGATGTGAATATGCTTCAAGCATATGTTTTTTCAATATTAGATTTGTGTGTCATTTACTACAGTACATTTAGTCGGGTTGTTCACTCAGATACTATAGCTCTACCCTCTCCAAAAAAATTAAGAACTTTATATGTAAAAATGCACAAGAATATGCTTTAAGATTGTTTTATAAAAAATAGCTACACATGTGAATTATTTCCTAGATTTTGGTCGGCTCTTCACCTTGGTACTACGGCTGTTCTTTTGCGAGTCGCGATTTAATAAAGCTGGCCATATTTTTTCAACAAAAACTACTGTGCAACAGATGTTAGTTAATCTCAAATACTGATAAGAAATTCCTTTGTCAATATATCAGTAAAAAAAGTTCTAGAAACTTCTACGCTCACATCTGAAAAATGGATGATAGCTCCATCTACTTGACTTGGCTTTTCATAGGGGAGAAATCATTCTGGAGTATGACAAAAATAGGGCAAAACACAAGGTATTAATCAACTCTTTCAAACTGCCACAGCATACTAAGCTTCAATATTCGTCCATTTTAGGTGGAAGGTTCACTTGAACAAGTACTGACAAGTGCAAATCGGCTCACATTGAATCAGCTTTACAGTCTTGAATTCAAGAACAGAACACAGCCCAGCCAGGGAATCTCCTCCATATATGCAGACAGCAGAAATGAGTACAGCATGCTGTTTGGGATTGGATCGTTTATTTATACACTTCCCAAAAGAATACTCCATGTTTGCAGACAGCAGAAATCAACAAAGTGTGCTGTTTTGAATTGGGATCTTTTATTTAAAGATATGACACAAGAATCGTGGCTTATTAATCGTGGATACATGATACATATCGACATAAGGGTGAGATTCAGCTGGTCTGCTATTGAACATCCAGCGACTGCCAGTCGTGGAACGACAGCCCGTCAATAGTGGATGGCCGGAAGAGGAGCGGGTTAACATCCCACCCTTTCAGGCTTCCTCTCCACCATCTCATGCTGACATTGTCAACCTCCAGGCCTGAGATGTGCTCCAGCATCATACCGCCAGTCTTGTGCTTCACCATCTTCTGACATCCAGGTCTGTAGTCATACAGGCCCCCAGTGTAGTTTGTCCACCTCTTGTAGGTCAGGTCGACATTCTGGAACTTCAAGTTGCGAAGCAAGCCATGCTTCGATCCAGCCAGGAAAACACCGTTTTCTGATATTGATGAGATGTTGATGAAGCGAACATCTGAAATGGTGCCTTCTTTGGAATCAGGGTGCCTTGGACAGGTAGTGATGTAGATCGGTTCAGCTCTCCCCCACCATGAAGGATGGTAGTACCTAGTGCGCATTTTGATATTTGAAAATATCACATCACTAACGTTCCCTGCAAAATTATGTATCTCTAAATCAGGATGCTTAAATGACCCACTAATTAAAGCAATAGCTCAAAGTACAACATACTGTATGTAAAATTTCAAGGTGCCAAACCAATTCAACACTTTATCCAGAGACAAATTTAAGCCCAAGCACTACCTGTTAATTATTACCTATTGCTTGGG
>NC_041389.1:461891561-461918748 GCF_002162155.2 Triticum dicoccoides
ATAGCAGCTTTTTGAAATAAGATATTCACTTATACCACCTAATAGTATGACGGTAGCATTGCTTTCGTGAAGCAAATTTGGTAGCTGATCGCTTAGCTAGCCACTCCTATAGTACAGGTCTTCTGATTTTTGGGAAAGTTCTATCCCCGATTTTAATTCTCAACTTCTTGTAAATGACATGTCTATCATTTGAGAAACAAAGTCTTATTGATGTAAAAAAAAACCTAATAGTATGATGGTGCATTGGCAATTGCAAGCAAAAGATCAATACCTCCATCACGGATCTGCATTCCAAGTCCTCGATGTGAATCAGCTATAGTTATGTTATCAAAGAGCAGCTTCTCAAAGTTGAAAAAGCTTGCACTTCCAAATTTGATAGCGCATGATTTAGTACGGATCCAGCAATTTGTCGCTGTCAAGTTATAAACAGGCCCTGTGCTAGACTTCGGGCAGATTGCATCATCTCCGGTGTCTATGTGGCAATCGGCGATGATCGTGTTATTTGAATCCTCAATGTCAATCCCGTCATTGTTAGGAGTGTCAAAGTCCCCGTATATAGAGACATTGCGGATCACCGAGTTGTCACACCTGACAAGATGCAGGCTGCAGAGAATGCAAGCATATCAAGTATCACCGACATAATTTCGCCTATCCTACCTAAATTGTAAACATCGATTTGTTTGTGGTGAACCTTCAACGAGTAAAACCAATAACAACAACTGATTTTGAGCATAAAAATAAACAAAAATAACAATGACAACGGTGAATGTGATGTGTGTACTTAACTAATTCTAGTATCATTAGAGTTCAGAAGTCTTCAGACAGAGTGAAAGGATTGGACAAGTCAGTACATTTACATGAGTACACTGCATTTGTTCAATCAGTTTCGAGGTTTCGCCAGTGGCAGTATGTTGTATGAGTACGATCAGAGTGAAGTGAGGGAACAAGAAGTGCTCACCACCAGTAGGCCGGCTGGTTGAGGGTGATGTCATGGACCGCGACGTCCTTGGAGTCGATGAAGCCGAGGAGCCGCGGGCGGCACTCGTCGCCCAGGCAGTCCCCCGTGGCGTTCCAGCTGACCATGACGTTCTTCTGGGCGCTGGGCGTGACCACGAAGGCGCCGCCCTGGCCGTTGATCTCGCCGCCGCCGGTGACGCCCGCGCCGGTGGTGTTCTCGGCCAGCACGACGTACCAGCGGCGGAACTCGGGCGGGTAGTCCCGCTGCCGGGTCCCGCCGAGCAGCCGCGCGCCGGGGGCCACCTCGAGCACCACGCGCGAGCGGAGGCGCACGGTCGCCGTCAGGTAGTCCCCGGGCGCCGGGAGGAGCACGCGGCCGCCCCCCGCCGCCGCGCAGGCGTCGACGGCCGCCTGGATGGCCGCCGTGTCGTAGCGCGACCCGTCGCCGGCCGCGCCGTAGTCCGCGACGGAGAAGACGCGGGCGGGCGCGGCGGACCGCGCGGCGGCCGGCGGCGGCGGCGGCAGAAGTAGCAGGACGGACGCGGCCGCCGCGAGCAGGAGGACTGCCATTGCTCGTCTCCGAGCTAGCGATTGTGGAGCTGCTGTGGAGGCATGGGGTGGGAGAGAACCGCACGCGAGCGGCTCCGCTTTTGCGGTTGGATCGGAGGACATGTCGCCGTCATGGGGAGGAGGAGGAAGATGAGGTGGGGGCGAGAAAGGGGTCTGTCGCTGAAAGGGGGTGAGCGGATAAAGCTGCTGCAGGGTGCTGAATGGGAGCTGATTGGTGTCGGACCGGTTGTTTTTGTGCGAATCAATCGCGGGCTGTGTTTGACTTGCTTAAAATGAGTAAAATGCACTTGAGATAGTAGTATTTGTCAACCGGTTCTTCTTAAAGTGGGGATATTTAGACCTGGTACAATGCAGGATGCTGATAAATATTTAAGTTAAATACACTACGGGTGCCCTAACTTGTCCGGCGCGGTCAGTTTGATGCCTAAACTTAAAAAATACACAAAAGTGGTGCTGTAACTTGTCTAGGCGTTCAAATACGGTGCCTCTAGAGGTATGCCGCCGTATCAAGTGCCCGTGGGGCATGTCAGCGTGTCGCTGGGCCACATGCCAGTGGCTGCAGGTGTGTTGTGAGCTGTGCGTGTAGTTTTTTTTATAGAAATGCCCCTAGACTTTAGTTAATTCTTAGAAAAAATAGTTACGCATGCTGGACGCAAGCTGCTTTTTTTTACGGAAACGCGTTTGTATTTTAATTAATTCTCACAAAAATATAAACACAAACCGGCATGAAGAGAATTCAAACCACGGACATCCTGGTTGCCTAACAAACAAGTGGACCGAAAGGCCACACTTTGGTTTACATTTAACTGCTAGCTAGCAACTTATATGCATGATTCCGCGTATCGCTTTGCACATATTTTCCGAGTGAAGTTTCTGTTTATTTTCATGATACATAAATTTTCCTATGGAAAAATAAAATAATTATCAATCTGCAATTATTGTTTATTTTATATCTTTACTCTATTTTCATTATTGTGTACCTTGAAGAGATAAACATGAATTTTTTCTAAAATTTATGTGGACATAAAAAGTTGAACGTATATTAAAAATTATTGTGTAAATTTATGCATCTTCATTGAGGACCATAAGCACGAACAATTATTGTGTATCTTCATTCTATTTTTAAAATACACAATTATTGAAAATTGAAAATATTGTATTTTAAAAACTGTTCGACGTGTATTAAATATTATTGTGTGACAATAATAAATGCCAGAAATGTACTAACATGAGCGTGTTTGTAGAAATTTAAGAATAATATTACACAATATTTTTTAATACGCATTCAACATTTTCAGAAAACACGGTGAACATTTTTCAAAATAATATGAAAATGAAAAATGAACATGAAGCGTGAACGTGTCTTTCAAAATATGCTCACCATGTTTTTAATATACATTCAACTCTTTAATTCCACATCAATTTTAGAAAAAGTTTGTGTTTATCTCTTGAAAGTACACTATAATGGAAATAGAATAGAGATACAAATAAACAAAATTATATATTGATAATTATTTTATTTTTTCACATGGAAAACTTATGTATCATGAAAACTAAATAGAAACATCACTCGAAGAAAGACAAGATAGTAACTTGGAATAAATAAAAAGAAAATTACTCAAGTAGAAGCATATGCAGAGCGATACGTGCAATCATCTATATAAACTGCTTGCTGATAATTAAGCGCAAACTAGACCGTGGCCACCTGGTCCGCTCGATTGTCAGGCAACGACATATCCCATGTTCGAAGTCCTTGTACACTGACTTGCTGGTATTTTTTGCGAGTATTAATTAAAATTAAGGGGTATTTTTTGCGAGAAGTAATTAAAATCCAAGGGCATTCCTTAAAAAAACAACATGCATAGCTCACAGCGCGCTTAGGCAACTACTAACATGTGGCCCAGCGACAGACTGGAATGCCACGCGGGCACTCGATACGACGACATACGTCCAGAGGCACCGTATTTGAACGCCCAGACAAGTTACGACATCACTTTTGTGTATTTTTCAAGTTTAGACACTAAACTGACCACGCCGAACAAGTTAGGGCACCTGTAGTGTATTTAACTCTAGACATTTGTATGACCACACGTGGACAAGCTCTAGCCCCGCCGCAACAGTAGGGGTCTAGGGTCCAGCCCCAACGTCCGGAGAACTAAGAAGAAGGGTTGCTCCCCTCCCCTTCCCTCCCTACCCCGTCGGTAGCCGCTCCGGCTCCGGCGTCCACCCTTCTCGACGGCGGCCACTCCGGCCCCGGCGACCACCCGTCTCGTTGCTCGGCTCTTCGGCCCCGACGGCTCTTCCCCTCCTACGGTCATGGAAACTGGATCTCGTAGTCCCCCTTCTGTCACATCCTCGCTGCCTCGCGAGCGGCCTGTGGTGTCTGGGCTGGGGCTGTCGGGCTCCCCCGGCTTGGCACGCTCCTCGTCGGCGAAGGCGGCACATGCGGAGTTGACCGCTCCATGGGTGGAGGCGGCCTGGCGCAAGCCTGGACCTTCTCGCAAGGCCATGTGGCGCCGACGTCGTGCTCTGCGGCGCCGGCAGGAGGCTGACCTATCGGGCAGGTCGGTGTCCCCTTCTTCTTCTGAGCGGCGTCAAATCCCGTCGGATCTTTTCAGGCTCTGTTTTCAGTGCTTCAAGGAGGGCCATCAGAGGCATCAGGTGCGGGATGTCGGGGCACGTCTCGTCGCAGTGCGCGCAACCTAGGAGTCCCATCTCGGCAGAGGAGCTGCGAAGGGCGGTCATCGCTAGGGCGGCTGGGGCTACGCCGGTGGCGAAGAGGCAGGCTCGGGACAGGGGAAGGCTGTTGTTGGAGCCTAGGCAGGGGGCGCCGTGGGCGTCCCCCTCGCCGGCTGCGCCCAACATCCTCCCGTTGTTCCCGGAGACGCCGCCGCCGTCGGTGGAGGCCTGCATCCTGCCCCGCTCTTCGGCCATGAACGACATGGAGCGTCGACTGCAATTGGCGGTGGTGATGTATGTGGGGGGGGGGGGGTCAGAGGCCATGGATTTCCCGTGATATGGCGGCGGAGGTCTTGTCGGAGCAGCTTGACATTCTGTGGCACAGGTTCTCGGTGCACAAGTACCACCCGGAGGATTTCTTGGTGGTGTTCGCAGGTCATGAGTTCAGGAACAAAGCTCTTGCTGTCCCTTCTGTATCCCATGGGGGGTGCAGCTGTTCATCAAGCCCTGGCTGAGGCAAGCGCAGGCGAAGTCCAAGCTGATGAGGATGCAGGTGGATCTGATGATCGAGGGGGTGCCGTCTCATGCTTGGGACAGGGACACGATGGTGGAGCTCCTGGGGCAGCTCGTGCCTGATTGATAGCTTGGCGCACGAAACTAAGAGCAGAGAGGATCTGTCGCTCTTCAAGCTCAGGGCTTAGTGTGTGGATCCGGAGGAGGTGCCAGTGGCTCGCTGCCTCTGGGTGCCAGAGCCATCGCTAGCGAGTTCGAACCCTGTGGCGCGACGTGATTCTTTCCGGCAGCTGCTTGAGTATCCCATGATCATTCATATTGGCAGAGTGCGGGATTTCACCCCTCCGGAGCTTTGGGGACGAGTGAACAACGATGAGGACGATAGCGGGCAGAGTGGTTTGCCGGATAGTTCTCGTGATTCAGGGCCGGGTAGCCATTGGTAGGTCCAGCATTGGACACGCGGTGTTTGCGATGATCATGGTGCAAGCAGACGGGCGGCGGAGCAGGCCAGAGCTGGAGCTGGTGGCGCAGGCAGATCGTACCGGCAAGTGTTGGAGGGGCGCGTGGGCCCATCAGACTGGAGAATTCCACCAATGGGAGCAGGTGGGGCCTCAGAGGTGGGGAGCCATAGGACTAGGGTCGTGGGGCAGTCAAACATTTCAAATGGCCCTTTTTGGTCTTCAGGGAGGAGCGGGAATCCGTTGCGGACAGCTGTAGGACTCGTTCCATTGGATCCGCTGGCAAAGGACAAAGGGGTGACCAGTCCCCCTGTGACGCCCGGATACTTAAGCTACAGTGAACCTCTGCTAATGATGCCATGTCACCTTGATTATTGTTACTAATCTCTGTAGGACCTTGAGAAGAGGTGTCTAGAGGAGGGGGGGGGGGTGATTAGACACTAAGTGCCAAAGTTGCAATTTTTAACCTTTTTAAAGTTTAAGTGGAGTTTAGGCACAAGTTTAACATTCACAACACATATCAAGCAAGCATGCAAAGAGTATATGAGCAGCGGAAAGTAAAGCATGCAACTTGCAAGAATGTAAAGGGAAGGGTTTGGAGGATTCAAACGCAATTGGAGACACGGATGTTTTTGGCGTGGTTCCGATAGGTGGTGCTATCGTACATCCACGTTGATGGAGACTTCAACCCACGAAGGGTAACGGTTGCGCGATTCCACGGAGGGCTCCACCCACGAAGGGTCCACGAAGAAGCAACCTTGTCTATCCCACCATGGTCGTCGCCCACGAAGGACTTGCCTCACTAGCGGTAGATCTTCACGAAGTAGGCGATCTCCTTGCCCTTACAAACTCCTTGGTTCAAGTCCACAATCTTGTCGGAGGCTCCCAAGTGACACCTAGCCAATCTGGGAGACACCACTCTCCAAGAAGTAACAAATGTTGCGTTGATGATGAACTCCTTGCTCTTGTGCTTCAAATGATAGTCTCCCCAACACTCAACTCTCTCTCATAGGATTTGGATCTGGTGGAAAGAGGGTTTGAGTGGAAAGCAACTTGGGGAAGGCTAGAGATCAAGATTCATATGGTAGGAATGGAATATCTTGGCCTCAACACATGAGTAGGTAGTTCTCTCTCAAAAATAGGATGCTGGAAGTGTAGGTTCGTTCTGATGGCTCTCTCCACGAATGAAGAGGAGGTGGAGGGGTATATATAGCCTCCACACAAAATCTAACCGTTACACACAATTTACCAAACTCGGTGGGACCGAATCAACAAACTCAGTCGGACCGATTCAGCAAATTTAGTGACCGTTAGGATTTTCGGTGGGACCGAAATGCAACTCGGTAGGACCGATTTGGTTAGGGTTAGGGCATAACGTAATCTCGGTAAGACCGATTACACAAACTCGGTGAGACCGATTTTGGTAATAAGCTTTCCAGAGAGTTGGTCAAACAAACTCGGTTGGACCGATTACTCAAACTCGGTGGGACCGATTTTGGTAATGAGTTAACCAGAGAGTTTGCATTGTAATCTCGGTAGTACCGATTGCTCAAACTCGGTGAGACCAATTTTGATAATGGACATACACAAAGAGATTACAATCCCATCTCGGTGAGACTGAGATCCCTATCGGTGAGACCGATTTGCCTAGGGTTTGTGGCAGTGGCTAAGACATCCAAACTCGGTGGCACCGGATAGAAAGAATCAGTGGGGCCGAGTTTGACTTTAGGTTTAGGACATATGTGTGGAAGTGGGAAAGTAGTTGAGGGTATTTGGAGCATATCACTAAGCACTTGAAGCAAGAGGCTCATTAAGCAACACCTCATCCCTCCTTGATAGTATTGGCTTTTCCTATAGACTCAATGTGATCTTGGATCACTAAAATGGAAAATGAAGAGTCTTGAGCTTGAAGCTTGAGCCAATCCTTTGTCCTTAGCATCTTGAAGGAGTTCCCACATCCTTTAGTCCATGCCACTCCATTGTTGAACTTATCTGAAACATACTAGATAAAAGTGTTAGTCCAACAAGAGATATGTTGATATTAATTACCAAAACCACCCAGGGAGCACTTGTGCTTTCAATCTCCCCCTTTTTGGTAATTGATGACAACACACATCAAAGCTCTAGATAAAGATATAGAGAATAGCAAGGAAAGCTTTGGAAGGACATGTAACAAGCATAGGCTCCCCCTACATGTATGCAATCATGTGAATATGAAATATAGAAGCATGTGAGAGCATAACCATGATAGAGCAGGCAATGTATTACATGTATCTTGGCCATATGCATCAGAGCAAAAAGTATTAAAGGAAATACCTTCATGCCCATGAGTCCTTCTTGCAAACAGTATGTACATCAGCAAGAATTCCTCATTCACATGATTGTGATGCATATACTTACCTTGTAGTCTTGAGTTGGCTTAGGATGGAATGAACCTGTGAAAATAAGGTTAGATAACACAGATGCACCTACTAGCCAGAGCAAACAAAAGAAACCACAAGAATACCAAGACTGGGATGACATGTAGAGAGTGAGTACTAAGTACTACATTGGATTAGACATGTCCCCAAGAGTAAAGATATGCAATGAATTTAAATGATTTCTTTCCCTTAGATGTCTTGCTCCCCCTGAATCTAGCATAGGATACTGGGAGAAGATAGGGAACAGAAAATCAGAGCTGAAAGATATAAATGAACAGAGCTAATGCAAACTAATGCAAGTAAGCACATATGAACATGTCTTTCCCCTCAAGAAGACATGTGGCATCTCTCCTCTTGAACACCAAGCATCTGGGATCCTTGAGAAATACTTAAGTATTCTCTCCCCCTGGAGATCTCTCTCTTCCCCTGAGGATCTCTCTCCCCCTGAGGATCTCTCTCTAAATGATAAGCTTTGATGTGATCTCTCTCTCTCCCCCTTTGACATCAATTCCCAAGAAGGGCTTGATAAAGATGTAATCTCTCTCTCCCCCTCTGGAATTTGTCGTGAATGGGTTTGATCCTTGAGTCACACCATAAAGCAATGATAAAAATGTGATGCTTGTAGAGGACAAGATTCATTGAGTGGAGCTGGATCAGAAGAAACACAAAATAAGTCAAACTATTTTTCCTGTTGTGAAATCGGTGGCACCGAGTGGTATGCTTCGGTGGTACCGAAAGTTTTCGGTTGGACCGAAAATAACAAATCGGTGTAACGAGTTCATCACAGAGAAAACACTTGTCACCTCAGCTCACTAGACGAATAAGATCTCACAAAGATTTTCAAGGAATATTGAAAGATGTGCAAGGAATTTGAATGCAGAAAATGTAGACCAAACAGAAAGAAATCTAGATGAAGTTTTTTTTGAAAAGGAGAAACAAATATGCATGAGACAAATGCAAAACACAGAAAAGAACACAAGAGAACTTCATCTAGAGATGGTCGGCGACAAAGTCACCTATGTTAGAGTATATTGACTTAGGAGTCAAGTGAGATCACTTGATCATAGGTCATACTCATCGTTTAAGCTCAAAATGGGGTTGCCATTTTTCGTTTAAGCATCTTGATGTATTCACATCTTGTCGAGTTGCTTTAGCTCATGACTCGGAGTAAAGCTTCTCTAAGATGGAATAACATACCTTGGTTGGTGGTGATGTCCATGTAGTTGAACTTGTGTGGCTTGCTCAAGGTTGATGTAGCTCATCAAGAGTTGGGAGCACCACTTGGAATTTGAGTCCATCTTCCTACATGGGTTAGTTCTTGCAAGGAAGAGCACTTGTGTATCCAAAAATGACTGTCATGAAGCTCAACATAGAATTTGTCAAAGGATATGTTTGAATGGTTCCGTGCTTCCTTATCTTCAACCACCTTGTGTAGAGACTTGGTGATGTAGAGATTGCTCAAGATATGAGTAGGTTACAACCTCATGGAATTAGATTCAACCAAGTACCTACATGGGTTAGATAACATGCAAGATACAAATATATCCAAGACATAAGTTTTTCATCATAAGAGAAATATCAAGGATTAGTCATAAGCTCATGTCTTGCATGTATCCAATGAAGTTTCTACTCCAAGTTTGAAGCATCAATGATGTTCAATTCTCCTCTTAACCTGCTGCCGGTGTCAAAACCGGCGGATCTCGGGTAAGGGTTCCCGAACTGTGCGTCTAGGCGGATGGTAACATGAGACAAGGGACACGATGTTTTACCCAGGTTTGGGCCCTCTTGATGGAGGTAAAACCCTACATCCTGCTTGATTAATATTGATGATGTGTGTTACAAGAGTGGATCTACCACGAGATCAAGGAGGCTAAACCCTAGAAGCTAGCATATGGTATGATTGTTGTTCCTCCTATGGACTAAAGCCATCCGGTTTATATAGACACCGGAGAGGGCTAGGGTTACACAGAGTCGGTTACAATGGTAGGAGATCTACATATCTGTACCGCCAAGCTTGCCTTCCACGCCAAGGAAAGTCCCATTCGGACACGGGACGAAGTCTTCAATCTTGTATCTTCATAGTCTTGGAGTCCGGCCGATGATGATAGTTCGGCTATCCGGACACCCCCTAGTCCGGGACTCCCTCAGTAGCCCCCGAACCAGGCTTCAGCGACGACGAGTCCGGCGCGTATATTGTCTTCGGCGTTGCAAGGCGGGTTCTCCTTCAAACTTCATGTTCCTGCTGAATAGTGTTCGGCTTCCTTATAAATGTTGCGCTCCTTGGCTTCTACGCCCAATAATGGCCTTCTTCCACGTGTCGTATGAATGCGAAAAGCTAGGGTATTTTTACATTTTACCCCCTAGCCGTGCGAACGAGCCGCCTATAAGAGAGGCGAGGATCTAGATCCAACTCACACCCTCCTCCTTCCGCAAGTACTCATCGAAGAGCCTCTGACAAAAATCCATTCTATCATGGATAGTCGACGCGACTCCTCCTCTCGCGCTCCCAGCCCTAGCCAGGAGATTGGGGGAGATGCTCAGTTCCACACAACGAGCTAGTGGCGCTCCAAACCGAGGGATATCTTCCCCCAGCCTTCATGGTTCCGGTTTGAGCCGGATTGGCCACCTTCAGGGGTGGAAAGCAGGCGGAGAGCGTCCCCAACCCTTCCAAAGGAGAGCGGGTATGCTTTGTCCCTTATCTAATAAGGGGACTCGGATTTCCCATACACCCGTTTCTCCGGGGGCTCCTGGAGTTCTATGGACTCCAGCTTCACCACCTCACACTTGCCTCCATTTTGCACATCGCGGGCTTTGTAGCTCTTTGCGAGCTGTTCTTGGGCATCGAGCCCCATTTTGCGCTGTGGAAGAGATTGTTTTGCCTCGTACCCCGTTCTCACGAGGGGTCAATATATCAAGTGGGCGGAGCCGAAATATGGCGCATCGCCGGGACCAGATATCTATCCGGCACCCCAAAGAAGGCGTCCGAAGACTGGCCTTCGGAATGGTTCTACATGGAGGACGCCCCTCTGCCGGATCCAGTTCGGATTGTCCTCCCGGAGTTCAGCAATGCTCCCTTGAAGAAACGCCTGAGTTGGCGCCCGCGGAGCCCTCAACAGGAGGATGATGGGAGCGTCCATTATCTGATGGGCCAGATTAGGTTACTGGCCCACTCCGGATTGACCATGATTGGAATCATGGCCACGTGCATTATGCGAGGGGTGCAGCCGCTCCAATATAGGGGCCACCCTATGTGGGATTTCAACGGGGAAGATGACGCCACTCGTCATGGCCGCAGAGGGCCGGGATCAGCAGCCGATCTGGTAAAGATCCTGTCCGGCTTGTATAAGGGGGAGGAGGAGGACTTCCTCCCCACGAGTCCATTGAATGGATTCTCCATGAATAACCCTCGGAGCTGGGTAAGTGGACGTTTATCTACCCGATCCATACTTCCAAAGTCAAGTATTTTACTTTATGATTTCGACGCAGGAGCTGCGCCGGGACGTGGAGGGCACACAAAGCCTAACTCCATAGCCCGAGGATCCAGAACGATCCCTTGATCCGGCCTCCGAAGAGGATCCGGACATAAAGGTGGAGCTGATTGACGGGGTGTTCCACCAACTTAGCATGGACAATGCTCTAGTCGCCATTACGGCTGACTACCCTAGTTTGTTTCCGGCCTCCCAGGTGACTATGACCGAGGTCTTGACACCATCATTTGATCCATGCTCAATTCTGACCATCCTATACTGATGGTGCATCGCAGGAGGTGCCTTTAAGGCGGGAAGCCGAACCCGCGGCGGCTGACCAGCAAGGTTCAGTTCAGCCCAGCAGGCGGAAGAGGAGTGCGACGCGAACCGAAACGTCGCCGCAACGGTACGGCGCACCGCTATTTCTAAGGGAAGGATCCCTAGGAGGTATATTAATGCTCATAACTTTTCCAGGAGAAAGAGCGCTCGCCGGACAGTGTCCGGAGAGGTTGCCAATCAAGCCTCCGCCAGCCATGCTCCAACGCGTGGTCCGGAAGGGGAGGCGAATACAAGGCATGAGCCGGATGCTCCTCCGACGAAGGATGCCGACAGGCTGTCCGCCACCCCTTCTGAGGTGGAGAGCGCCATGAATCACAGGCGTCACCGAACAGTTCTTCGTGACGCGTGTTTCTCCCCGGAGGCGTTGAATGCCTTTGATGCGGGAGACGTGCACCTCCGTGCCGCTCAAGATGGTTCAACCAGAGCCACGGAGCAGTATGTGAAGGACATACGGGTAAGTAATTTTAATAGTTATATATGCCAGTAGCCCCCGAGACTTAAAATAGTTAAAATAACTGATTTAAGGATCATTTATTATGCATGATCTTACGGAGAAGAATACCCACCTGTCCCAGGAGCTTCAAGAGTGCAAGGCCCAACTTGAGGCCGCACTGGCCGCCACAGGGGGAGCCACAGAGACCCCCGCTGGTAATACGTACTTCAAAAAGATAAGTAGTTAACAAAGTGCGGCGTGTGCGTAAATCTGACAATAATATTGTAGAGGGCGTCGGACTAGATCCGGACAAGCAACAGCTACTGCGTCAGCTGAATGCCGGCGAGAGGGTGCTTATGAAGGTGCAGCAGGAGAGGAACAAGCTCCAAGATGCCCACACCCAGCTAGGAGAAGAGCTGAAAGATGTTCGGGCCCAGCTGTTTGGCTCCGTGAAGGAGAATCAGCGGCTTCGTCGCGACATTTATAGTAAGTGCTTGAGCAAATTCCTTTGAAAAGAAGAATTCGATGAGGAAGTCGATTGACAGAAATGTGTCTTTAGGTGTGCTCACAGGTCGCCCTGCGGAGGAAATGCCCGGTTCAACGGGTGACCAACTTCCCGAGCTGGTGCAACTGTTCGAACGTGTTCGGCAGGCGATGAGTGGCGTCGTTCAGGCCTTATGGCCTTCCGTCTCCCTACCTGAGGGCCTTGGAGGGCTTGCTGAGAAGCTTCAGGGAGTACGGCGACGTCTCCGTCTGTGGAAGATAACAGCCTGCCGTCAAGGCGCCAGGGAGGCCTGGGCCATGGTGAAGACGTGGTACCCGAAGGCTGACCCAAACCACATGGCCGAGGTCGGACCTGTGGGGCCTAATGGGAAGGAGATCCCTGTGAGCTTGATGTACGACCAAGTAGAGCTGGCCGCGAAATATTCCCAACAGGACTGTAAATTAGACAGCCTGTTAGATGGGATTGAAGAGGAGTACAATCAGTCAGTTTGACGATGTAATTTTAAAATGACATATAGAATGCCTTCTAGCCGGATTGTAGATCGTTTGTCTTTGCGGACCTTTTCGTTTCAACCTCGGGACCCAACAGTCCAGAGTGTGTCTGAATACCCTTACGATTATAAAAGAATCGGGGCGTGCATGGAGACAAGGTGTCGAGGTAGGATGCCTTTCTCATCAAGAGGTTTAGTGAAAATATCCGCTAATTGCTTTTCGGTGCGAACATGCTTAAGATCAATGTCACCCTTAGCAACATGATCTCGAATGAAATGATGACGAACTTCAATATGCTTAGTTCGAGAATGTTGCACAGGATTATGACCAATTTTGATAGCACTTTCATTGTCACACAGCAATGGAACATGTTTCACATATATCCCATAATCTTTAAGAGTTTGGGTCCAAAGTAATTGAGCACAACATGAACCAGCGACAATGTATTCCGCTTCGACGGTGGATAAGGATACCGAGTTTTGTTTCTTGGAGGACCAAGACACAAGAGATCTACCAAGAAATTGACAAGTACCCGAAGTGGACTTTCTATCAACCTTGTCTCCGGCATAGTCCAAGTCAGAGTAGCCAACAAGATCGAAAGAGGCCCTCTTAGGATACCAAATGCCAAAATTTGGTGTATGGATTAAGTATCTCACTATCCTTTTCACGGCCTTAAGATGACATTCTTTAGGAGCAGCTTGATATCGTGCGCACATGCACACACTTAGCATAATATCGGGACGTGAAGCACACAGATATAACAATGAACCAATCATAGAGCGATAAACCTTTTGGTCAACCGGTTCATCATCTTTGGTTAAGTCAAGATGTCCACTAGTAGGCATGGGAGTAGTCATACCTTTGCATTCTTGCATATTGAACTTCTTGAATAAGTCCTTGGTGTACTTCGTTTGAGAGACAAAAGTACCTTCCTTAGTTTGCTTGATTTGCAAACCTAGAAAGAATTTGAGTTCACTCATCATAGACATCTCAAACTTCTCCGACATTAGCTTCCCAAACTTTTCACTAAAATGAGGGTTAGTTGAACCAAATATAATATCATCTACATAGATTTGGCACACAAATAGTTCTCCATTAACCCTTTTAGTAAAAAGAGTAGAATCAATTTTCCCAATTTCAAAGCCTTTTTCAATAAGGAACTTGGTCAAGCATTTATACCATGCTCTAGGAGCTTGTTTAAGACCATAAAGAGCTTTGTGAAGTTTGTAAACATGATTGGGTTTCTTAGGATTGACAAAACCGGGAGGTTGTTTAACATAAACTTCCTCCTCTATTTCACCATTTAGAAAAGCACTTTTAATGTCCATTTGGTACAAGGTGATATCATGATGATTAGCATAGGCAAGTAAGATGCGAATGGACTCAAGTCTAGCAACGGGAGCATAAGTCTCACCATAGTCCATACCTTCGACTTGTGTGTAGCCTTGGGCGACGAGACGTGCTTTGTTGCGAACTACTTGTCCATCTTCATCTTGCTTGTTGCGAAATACCCATTTGGTACCGATGATGTTGTGGTTGTTGTCGGGCTTCTAAACCAATGTCCTAACTTGGTTCCTCTCAAAGTTGTGTAGCTCTTCATGCATAGCATTTATCCAATCCGGATCTTCCAATGCTTCTTCGACCTTCATAGGTTCAATGCTAGAGATGAAAGAATAGTTTTCACAAAAGTTAGCTAAACGAGTTTTAGAGCGAGTGATTCTCCCGGTTTGAATGTCATTGTAGATTTGCTCAACGGGATGGTCTCTAGCAATTCTTGCTCGAACTCGTGAAAGCTTTTGCTTGGGTCTTCGTTGAACATCTTCTTCATCTTGTTCTTCTTCTTGGCCTTCTTCATTGTTGGCGTTGCCGTTCTCTTGTCGTGGTGGAGAAGGAGGTTGTTGAAGTTCATCTTGATGCACTTCCTTGTTTTCTTCATCTTGGTGTGTCCCACTTGTGGATGCTTCCGTATCAACTCTTGGTTCACCTTGTCGTGAAGTGGAAGCTTCCACTTGGACGGACGAGGTACTCTCCTTCACCTCCGTTGGACAGACCTTGCCAATAGACAAGTCTTGGATTGCTTCCGAAGGATCTTTGTCTCCTACATCAATTGGCAATTGCTCTACTTGCGAGCCGTTAGATTCATCAAACTTCACATCTACCGTCTCTTCAACCTTTTGGGTGAAATTGTTGTAGACACGGTAAGTGTGAGAGTTTGAGCCATAACCTAGTAGGAAACCTTCATGAGACTTAGGAGCAAATTTAGAATGACGATGCTTATCAAGAATGTAGCACTTTGAGCCGAATACTCGAAAGTATCCAACTTGGGGTTTGTTACCGGTGAGTAGCTCGTATGCCATCTTGCCGAGTAGCTTGTGAAGATATAAGCGATTTGTTGCATGACAAGCTGTCTCAACCGCTTCTGCCCAAAAGTGCTTTGGCGTCTTGTACTCATCAAGCATCGTTCTCGCCATTTCGATGAGCGTCCGGTTCTTCCTCTCAACAACTCCATTTTGTTGAGGTGTGTACATAGCCGAGAACTCGTGTGAAATCCCTTCTTCATCAAGAAAGGTGTCCACATTTGCGTTCTTGAACTCCGTTCCGTTGTCGCTGCGAACCTTCTTGATCTTCACTTCAAATTGGGTTTGAGCCTTCCTAGCGAAGTTTTTGAAGATCTTTTGGACCTGCGATTTATCATCGAGAAAGAACACCCACGTAAATCTGGAAAAATCATCAACTATAACTAGACCAAAAGAATTTCCACCGAGACTCTTGTAAGAGTTGGGACCAAAGAGATCCATGTGAAGTAGCTCGAGTGGCCTCTTTGTGGTCATGATGTTCTTCACGGGATGCCTTCCTCCAACCTGTTTACCTACTTGACAAGCACTGCAAAGTCTATCCTTATCAAATATGACATCATTAACTCCAAGGATATGATTTCCCTTAATAAGCTTGTCAAGGTTTCGCATACCAACATGACCTAATCGTCTATGCCATAACCAGCCTTTCGAGGATTTAGCAATGAAGCAAGTTTTAGGTTGAGCCTTTTTAGTGAAATCAACAATGTATAAATCACCTCTACGTACACCAGTAAAGACCATTTTATGATTGTCTCGACGAAACACTTGGCAATCTACTTCAGTAAATAGGACATTGAAACCGAAATCAGCAAGTCTAGATACTGAAAGTAAGTTGTACCCAAGAGATTCAACGAGCATGACATTTTGTATGGAGCTATCATGTGATATGGCCACCTTACCAAGGCCAACCACCTTACCCTTTGAGTTGTCACCGAAAGTGACATACTTTCGAGGACTATCATTATCAGCAAGCTCACGAAACATGTCTTTATCTCCGGTCATGTGATCGGTACATCCACTATCAAGAACCCATTCCTTTCCTCCTAACATATATCCCCGAAGATTTGCCATAAGACCAAAATGTCTCATTGCATCATCAAGATCGAAGTCACTATCATCATCCTCATCATAGTATCCATGTTCAACATCTTCATGTGGTGGATCAAATCCTAGAGAGGGTGATTCGTTAGAGTGAGTTTGACAACGATCTTGTCTATGAATTTTTATAGCTTCGGAAATAATATCACTAATAATACCAACATTTCCTTTGGCACGCATGAGGTTTGTAAGCTCAAATAGACGATCACCAAACATAGGATCACTAGTATTCATCTTACTCAAAGCAATAGACTTATGGAAAATTTCATCTAGATTTTTCAAAGAATAATCTGGAAATCGTTCCTCAAGAAATTTCCATATAGTGTAGGCACACTTAAGAGTAGGCAAACATCCAATCAAGTTTCTAGGCAATCCTCTAATAATAAGTTTGGTAGTTCTAAGATTCCTAATCATGTCAATTGACTCATCATGGGTTGGATGCATAGGGTCAACATAAGGTGCACAAGGGCTAGCAATGTACTTGTTTAAATGATATTGATTGAAAATTACAAGCATCTCATTTTTCCACTCATGAAAATACTCTCCATCAAGAATAGGCACTCTATGTCTAAGACTCCCCAAAGTAGACTCATTCATCTTCCTCCAATGGTGATTAAACCAAGGCAATGGAGACCAATGCTCTGATACCACTTGTAGGACATTGAGAAGAGGTGTCTAGAGGGGGGGGGGGGGTGATTAGACACTAAGTGCCAAAGTTGCAATTTTTAACCTTTTAAAGTTTAAGTAGAGTTTAGGCACAAGTTTAACATTCACAACACATATCAAGCAAGCATTCAAAGAGTATATGAGCAGCGGAAAGTAAAGCATGCAACTTACAAGAATGTAAAGGGAAGGGTTTGGAGGATTCAAACGCAATTGGAGACACGGATGTTTTTGGCGTGGTTCCGATAGGTGGTGCTATCGTACATCCACGTTGATGGAGACTTCAACCCACAAAGGGTAACGGTTGCGCGATTCCACGAAGGGCTCCACCCACAAAGGGTCCACGAAGAAGCAACCTTGTCTATCCCACCATGGCCGTCGCCCACGAAGGACTTGCCTCACTAGCGGTAGATCTTCAAGAAGTAGGCGATCTCCTTGCCCTTACAAACTCCTTGGTTCAACTCCACAATCTTGTCGGATGCTCCCAAGTGACACCTAGCCAATCTGGGAGACACCACTCTCCAAGAAGTAACAAATGGTGCGTTGATGATGAACTCCTTTCTCTTGTGCTTCAAATGATAGTCTCCCCAACACTCAACTCTCTCTCATAGGATTTGGATCTGGTGGAAAGCGGGTTTGAGTGGAAAGCAACTTGGGGAAGGCTAGAGATCAAGATTCATATGGTAGGAATGGAATATCTTGGCCTCAACACATGAGTAGGTAGTTTTCTCTCAGAAATAGGATGCTGGAAGTGTAGGTTCGTTCTGATGGCTCTCTCCACGAATGAAGAGGAGGTGGAGGGGTATATATAGCCTACACACAAAATCTAACCGTTACACACAATTTACCAAACTCGGTGGGGCCAAATCAACAAACTCGGTCGGACCGATTCAACAAATTTAGTGACCGTTAGGATTTTCGGTGGGACCGAAATGCAACTCGGTAGGACCGATTTGGTTAGGGTTAGGGCATAACGTAATATCGGTAAGACCGATTACACAAACTCGGTGAGACCGATTTTGGTAATAAGCTTTCCAGAGAGTTGGTCAGGCAAACTCGGTTGGACCGATTACTCAAACTCGGTGGGACCAATTTTGGTAATGAGTTAACCAGAGAGTTTGCATTGTAATCTCGGTAGTACCGATTGCTCAAACTCGGTGAGACCAATCTTGATAATGGACATACACAGAGAGATTACAATCCCATCTCGGTGAGACTGAGATCCCTATCGGTGAGACCGATTTGCCTAGGGTTTGTGGCAGTGGCTAAGACATCCAAACTCGATGGCGCCGGATAGAAAGAATCAGTGGGGTCGAGTTTGACTTTAGGTTTAGGACATATGTGTGGAAGTGGGAAAGCAGTTGAGGGTATTTGGAGCATATCACTAAGCACTTGAAGCAAGAGGCTCATTAAGCAACACCTCATCCCTCCTTGATAGTATTGGCTTTTCCTATAGACTCAATGTGATCTTGGATCACTAAAATGGAAAATGAAGAGTCTTGAGCTTGAAGCTTGAGCCAATCCTTTGTCCTTAGCATCTTGAAGGAGTTCCCACATCCTTTAGTCCATGCCACTCCATTGTTGAACTTATCTGAAACATACCAGATAAAAGTGTTAGTCCAACAAGAGATATGTTGCTAGGGAGCACTTGTGCTTTCAATCTCACATTAGCTCGAAACTGATTCAAATTCAAATTAAAAATCAGGCAAACCATAAAAGTTTTCAAACAATGAAACTAAAATGTCCGGATTGTGCCAAATATTACATAGGTAATTATAGTGAAGAAAAGCCATGTTTAGAAAATGCTATGATGCTCTAAAATAAATAAAACAAAAAATGGGAAAAGAATAAAACCAGAAAAACAAAACTAAAAAAAGAAGGAAAGGAACCCCCCCCATCCGGGCCTCGGCCCAGCAGGCCGACGGGCCGCCACGCCGGCCCACCCCGGTCCCCCTTATCCCCCTGATACGTCTCCAACGTATATATAATTTTTGATTGTTCCATGTTATTATATTACCTATTTTAGATGTTTATGGGCTTTACTTTACACTTTTATATCATTTTTGGGACTAACCTATTAACCGGAGGCCCAACCCATATTGCTGTTTTCTTGCCTATTTCAGTATTTCGAAGAAAAGGAATATCAAACAGAATCCAAACAGAATGAAACCTACGGGAGAGTTATTTTTGGAATGGAAGCAATCCAGGAGACTTGGAGTAGACGTCAGGGAAGCTTCAAGGTGTCCACAAGATAGGGGGGCACGCCCACCCCCCTGGGCGTGCCCTCCACCCTCGTGGGCCCCTCGAGGCTCCCCCGACCGACTTCTTTCGCCTATATATTCCCATATACCCTAAAAACATCGAAACAAAAGATAGATCGGGAGTTCCGCCGCCGCAAGCCTCTGTAGCCACCAAAAACCTCTCAAGAGCCCTTTCCGGCAGCCTGCCGGAGGGGGAACCCATCACTGGTGGCCATCTTCATCATCCCGGCGCTCTCCTTGACGAGGAGGGAGTTGTTCACCCTCGGGGCTGAGGGTATGTACTAGTAGCTACGTGTTTGATCTCTCTCTCTCTCTCTCTCTCTCTCTCTCTCTCGTGTTCTCTCTATGGCACGATCGTGATGTATCACGAGCTTTGCTATTATAGTTGGATCTTATGATGTTTCTCCCCCCTCTACTCTCTTGTGATGAATTGAGTTTTCCCTTTGAAGTTATCTTGTCGGATTGAGTCTTTAAGGATTTGAGAACACTTGATGTATGTCTTGCCGTGCTTATCTGTGGTGACAATGGGATATTCATGTGATCCACTTGATGTATGTTTTGGTGATCAACTTGCCGGTTCCGCCCATGAACCTATGCATAGGGGTTGGCACACATTTTCGTCTTGACTCTCAGGTAGAAACTTTGGGGCACTCTTTGAAGTACTTTGTGTTGGTTGAATAGATGAATCTGAGATTGTGTGATGCACATCGTATAATCATGCCCACGGATACTTGAGGTGACAATGGAGTATCTAGGTGACATTAGGGTTTTAGTTGATTTGTGTCTTAAGGTGTTATTCTAGTATGAACTCTATGATAGATTGAACGGAAAGAATAGCTTTATGTTATTTTACTACAGACTCTTGAATAGATAGAACAGAAAGGATAACTTTGAGGTGGTTTCGTACCCTACCATAATCTCTTCATTTGTTCTCTGCTATTAGTGGCTTTGGAGTGACTCTTTGTTGCATGTTGAGGGATAGTTATATGATCCAGTTATGTTATTATTGTTGAGAGAACTTGCACTAGTGAAAGTATGAACCTTAGGCCTTGTTTCCTAGCATTGCAAATACCGTTTACGCTCACTTTTATCATTAGTTACCTTGCTGTTTTTATATTTTCAGATTACAAAAACCTATATCTACCATCCATATTGCACATGTATCACCATCTCTTCACCGAACTAGTGCACCTATACAATTTACCATTGTATTGGTTGTGTTGGGGACACAAGAGACTCTTTGTTATTTGGTTGCAGGGTTGTTTGAGAGAGACCATCTTCATCCTACGCTTCCTACGGATTGATAAACCTTAGGTCATCCACTTGAGGGACATTTGCTACTGTCCTACAAACCTCTACACTTGGAGGCCCAATAACGTCTACAAGAAGAAGGTTGTGTAGTAGACATCAAGCTCTTTTCTGGCGCCGTTGCCGGGGAGGTGAGTTCTTGAAGGTATATCTTTAGATCTTGCAATCGAATCTTTTTGTTTCTTGTTTTATCACTAGTTTAATTTATAAAAGAAAACTACAAAAAATGGAATTAAGTTTGTCTCATACGCTTTATCTTTTTAATATCTTTCGTGAGAATGAAGGTAAGGAAAATTGTGCTCAAGTGCTAGAAGAAGAATAATTTGAATGTTTGGCAATAAATATTTGAGTGATGAGCATGATTGCAATGTTGTTAGTATGAATTCCTTGAATATCCATGATGCTAATGATATGCAAAGCCCCAAGCTTGGGGAAGCTATGTTTGATGAAGTTGATATTTTTTGTCCCCCAAGTTTTGATGAGAATATTTATTATGATGAAAGCATGCCTCCTATTTATGATGATTATATTGATGAAAGTGGATTTGGAGAGGTCATGACTTTATTTAGTGATGAATCCACTATTTCGGAAGAGGTTCCAATTGATTATGAGAACAAAGTTGCTATGTATGATGATTATTGTGATGACTTGTATGCTATTAAGAATAATGATAACCATGAAACTTGTCATCATGATTTTAGTTTTCAATTGTATTATGCTTCACATGATAGTTATTTTGTTGAGTTTGCTCCCACTACAATTGATGAGAATAAATTTGCTTATTTGGAGAGTAGTAAATTTTCTATGCTTGTAGATCATGAAAAGAATGATTTAGGTGCTGGTTATATTGTTGAATTCATTCATGATGCTACTGAAAATTGTTATGAGGGAGGAACATATGCTTGTAGGAATTGCAATAATATTAAGTTTCCCTCTATATGTTAAATTTTTTGAAGCTATGCTTGTTTTACCTTCCTATGCTAGTTGATTATTGTTCCCATAAGTTGTTTGCTCACAAAATCCCTATGCATATAAAGTGGGTTAGGCTTAAATGTGCTAGTCATATTCTTCATGATGCTCTCTTTATGTTTCAATTCTTATCTTTTATGTGAGCATCATTGAAATCATCATGCCTAGCTAGGGGCATTAAACGTTAGCGCTTGTTGGGAGGCAACCCAATTTTATTTTTGTCCTTTGCTTTTGTTCCTGTTTAGTAATAAATAATTCATGTAGCCTCTGGTTAGATGTGGTTTCATGTTTTAATTAGTGTTTGTGCCAGGTAGAACCTTTGGGAAGACTTGGGTGAAGTCTTTATGATCTTGCTGTAAAAAAAAAGAAACTTTTGCACTCACGAGATTAGCTGCCATTTTTTACTGGAGAGCGATTTTAGGTTGATTCTTTTTGCAGATGATTAATAGACAAATTCCTCAGGTTCACCAATTTAGTTCAGAATTTTTGGAGTTACATAAGTATTCGAATGATACAGATTACTACAGACTGTTCTGTTTTTGACAGATTATGTTTTCTATGTGTTGTTTGCTTATTTTGATGAATCTATGAGTAGTATCGGAGGGTATGAACCATAGAGAAGTTGGAATACAGTATATATTACACCAATATGAATTTATAATGAGTTCACAACAGTACCTAAGTGGTGGTTTTATTTTCTTATACTAACAGAGCTTACGAGTTTTTGTGTTGAGTTTTGTGTTGTGAAGTTTTCAAGTTTTGGGTAAAGATTCGATGGACTATGGAATAAGGAGTGGCAGGAGCCTAATCTTGGGGATGCCCAAGACACCCCAAGGTAATATTCAAGGACAACCAAGAGCCTAAGCTTGGGGATGCCCCGGAAGGCATCCCCTTTTTCGTCTTCGTTCATTGGTAACTTTACTTGGAGCTATATTTTTATTCACCACATGATATGTGTTTTGCTTGGAGCGTCATTTTATTTTGTTAGTATTTGCTTGATGTTATTTAGAATAATTTTTTGCATCTATATTTTCAATAAAAATGTCAAGGATAGCCTTTACCATGCTTATTTTGCTAGTATACATGTTGCTGTTTGAAAACAGAAAGTTTACCACTGTTGCAAAAATTCCCTAGAAAAGTCAGAGAATGGTATAATGTTGAAACTTTTTGCATATTTAGCTCTGATAAATTTTCTACAGCGTAATATTTTTCTTATAATTTTTGGAGTTAGGTAAGTATGATGAATCTTGCATTCTTTACGGACTATACTGTTTTGGCAGATTGCTGTTATGTTTGCATTGTTTGCATATGCTTGCTTGTTTAATGATTCTATTTGAGGATAGGAGTATTAAATATGCAGAGACATTTAGTATGCAATGTTGAATAATAATTTTAGTAATTTGTTACAGTATAAAATGATAAGGTTTTTGCATTGGTTTATACTAACTTATCTCACGAGTTCTTGTTGAGTTTTGTGTAGATGAAGTTTTTGAGATTTAGGAAACCAACATATAAAAGGAATTAAGGAGACATAAAAGCTCAATCTTGGGGATGCCCAAGGCACCCTAATACAATATTTCAAGAAGTCTCAAGCATCTAAGCTTGGGGATGCCCCGTTAGGCATCCCACCTTTCTTCTTCAATAATTGTCGGTTAGTATCGGTTGAACCTAAGTTTTTGCTTCTTCACATGAATCGTGCTATCCTTGCAATTTCATTTTATTTTGTTTTTCTTGCTGTTTGAATGAAATACCAAGATCTGAAATTCTTAAATGTTAGAGAGTCTTCACATAGTTGCACAATTTTTCGACTACTCTATGTGCTTCACTTATATCTTTTGAGCTAGATAGTTTTGCTCTAGTGCTTCACTTATAATTTTTAGATCACGGCGGTGGCTTAATTTTGAAGAAATTGTTGATCTCTCATGCTTCACTTATATTATTTGGAGAGTATTTTATAACAGCATGGTATTTGCTATGGTTATAAATTTGGTCCTAGAATGATGAGCATCCAACTTGGGTATAATAAAAACTATCATAAAAAGTGCATTAAACACTAGGATCAATTTGATGCTTGATAATTGTTTTGAGATATAAAGGTAGTAATGTTAAGAGTCAGGCTAGTGGGTAATTATGAAATTGAGAAATACTTGTGTTGAAGTTAGCAAGTCCCATAGCATGCACGTATGGTAAAAGTTGTGTGACAAATTTGTTGCATGAGGTACTCTTTTGATTGTCTTCCTTATGAGTGGCAGTCGGGGACGAGCGATGGTCTTTTCCTACCAATCTATCCCTCTAGGAGCATGCATAGTAGTATTTTGCTTCGAGGGCTAAGTAGACTTTTGCAATAAGTATATGAGTTCTTTATGACTAATGTGAGTCCATGGATATACGCACACTCACCCTTCCACTTTGCTAGCCTCTATTATGCCGCGCAAATTTCGCCGGTATCATGCACCCATTATTTACCTTCCTCAAAACAGCCACCATACCTACCTATTATGGCATTTCCATAGCCATTCCAAGATATATTGCCATGCAACTTTCCACCGTTCCATTATTATGAGACGCACCATCATTGTCATATTGCTCTTTGCATGATCACGTAGTTGACATCGTTTTTGTGGCAATGCCACCATCATAATTTTCGTACATGTCACTCTTGATTCATTGCATATCCTGGTACACCGCCGGAGGCATTCATATAGAGTCATATCTTGTTCTAAGTATTGAGTTGTAATTCTCGAGTTGTAAATTAATAAAAGTGTGATGATCTTCATTATTAGAGCATTGTCCCAAGTGAGGGAAGGATGATGAAGACTATGATTCCCCCACAAGTCGGGATAAGACTTCGGACTTTATAAAAATAAAAGAAGCCAAAGAAGCCCATAAAAAAGAGAGGCCAAAGAAGCCCACCAAATAAAAAAAAGGAAAAAACGAAAAAGAAAAGAAAAAAAGAGAAAAAGGAAAAAATGAAATGAGAGAAAAAGAGAGAAGGGACAATTGCTACTATCTCTTTTCCACACTTGTGCTTCAAAATAGCACCATGATCTTCATGATAGGGAGTCTCTTATGTTGTCACTTTCATATACTAGTGGGAATTTTTCATTATAGAACTTGGCTTGTATATTCCAATGACGGGCTTCCTCAAAATGCCCTAGGTCTTTGTGAGCAAGCAAGTTGGATGCACACCCACTTAGTTTCTTTTGTTGAGTTTTCATACATTTATAGCTCTAGTGCATCCGTCGCATGGCAATCCCTACTCACTCACATTGATATATATTAATGGGCATCTCCATAGCCCGTTGATACGCCTAAGTTGATGTGAGACTATCTTCTCCCTTTTTGTCCTCACAACCACCACCATATACCACCATAGTGCTATGTCCATGGCTTAGGCTCATGTATTACGTAAGAGTTGAAAAAAGCTGAAGCGCGTTAAAAAGTATGAACCAATTGCTTGGCTTGTCATCGGGGTTGTGCATGATGGGAGTATTTTGTGTAATGAAAATGAAGCATGGCCTAACTATATGATTTTGTAGGGATAAGCTTTCTTTGGCTATGCTATTTCGATAGGACATGATTATTTGTTAGTATGCTTTGAGTATTATTGTTTTTATGTTTTATAAGCTTTTATATTGAATCATTTGGATCTGAACAATCATGCCACAATAAAGAAAATTATATTGAGAATTATGCTAGGTAGCATTCCACATCAAAAATTCTATTTTTATCATTTACCTACTCGAGGACGAGCAGGAATTAAGCTTGGGGATGCTTGATACGTCTCCAACGTATCTATAATTTTTGACTGTTCCATGCTATTATATTACCTATTTTGATGTTTATGGGCTTTACTTTACACTTTTATATCATTTTTGGGACTAACCTATTAACCGGAGGCCCAGCCCATATTGTTGTTTTCTTGCCTATTTCAGTATTTCGAAGAAAAGGAATATCAAACGGAGTCCAAATGGAATGAAACCTTCGGGAAACTTATTTTTGGAACAGAAGCAATCCCGGGAACTTGGAGTGCAAGCCAGGGAAGCGTAGAGGAGGACACGAGATAGGGGGCGCCCCCACCCCCCTGGGCGCGCCCTCCACCCTCGTGGGCCCCTCGAGGCTCCCCCGACCGACTTCTTTCGCCTATATATTCTCATATACCCTAAAAACATTGAAACAGAAGATAGATCAGGAGTTCCGCCGCCGCAAGCCTCTGTAGGCACCAAAAATCTCTCGGGAGCCCTTTCTGGCACCCTGCCGGTGGAGGAACCCATCACCGGTGGCCATCTTCATCATCCCGACGCTCTCCATGACGAGGAGGGAGTAGTTCACCCTCGGGGCTGAGGGTATGTACTAGTAGCTACGTGTTTGATCTCTCTCTCTCTCTCTCTCTCTCTCTCTCTCTCGTGTTCTCTCTATGGCACGATCGTGATGTATCACGAGCTTTGCTATTATAGTTGGATCTTATGATGTTTCTCCCCCCTCTACTCTCTTGTGATGAATTGAGTTTTCCCTTTGAAGTTATCTTGTCGGATTGAGTCTTTAAGGATTTGAGAACACTTGATGTATGTCTTGCCGTGCTTATCTGTGGTGACAATGGGATATTCATGTGATCCACTTGATGTATGTTTTGGTGATCAACTTGCCGGTTCCGCCCATGAACCTATGCATAGGGGTTGGCACACATTTTCGTCTTGACTCTCAGGTAGAAACTTTGGGGCACTCTTTGAAGTACTTTGTGTTGGTTGAATAGATGAATCTGAGATTGTGTGATGCACATCGTATAATCATGCCCACGGATACTTGAGGTGACAATGGAGTATCTAGGTGACATTAGGGTTTTAGTTGATTTGTGTCTTAAGGTGTTATTCTAGTATGAACTCTATGATAGATTGAACGGAAAGAATAGCTTTATGTTATTTTACTACGGACTCTTGAATAGATAGAACAGAAAGGATAACTTTGAGGTGGTTTCATACCCTACCATAATCTCTTCGTTTGTTCTCCGCTATTAGTGGCTTTGGAGTGACTCTTTGTTGCATGTTGAGGGATAGTTACATGATCCATTTATGTTATTATTGTTAAGAGAACTTGCACTAGTGAAAGTATGAACCTTAGGCCTTGTTTCCTAGCATTGCAATACCGTTTACGCTCACTTTTATCATTAGTTACCTTGCTGTTTTTATATTTTCAGATTACAAAAACCTATATCTACCATCCATATTGCACTTGTATCACCATCTCTTCGCCGAACTAGTGCACCTATACAATTTACCATTGTATTGGGTGTGTTGGGGACATAAGAGACTCTTTGTTATTTGGTTGCAGGGTTGTTTGAGAGAGACCATCTTCATCCTACGCCTCCTACGGATTGATAAACCTTAGGTCATCCACTTGAGGGAAATTTGTTACTGTCCTACAAACCTCTGCACTTGGAGGCCCAACAACGTCTAAAAGAAGAAGGTTGTGTAGTAGACATCACCCCCACCCGACCAAACCCTAAACTGCTACCACCCCACTCCCCTCATTCCCCCACTCTCTCTCGTGCCCGCCCCCGCTCAATCTGGATGCTCGCCCGCGCCAAGGGGCCGGACCTCTGCCCCCAACCCCGGCGCGCCGATGCCGCTCGTCGTCTCCGGTGCCACCCGCCACCTCGCCCGAAGTCGTCCCGTCACCATGGACCCTGCCGGACCTCGCCA
>NC_041389.1:461919174-461975645 GCF_002162155.2 Triticum dicoccoides
GTGCCCGCTCCCCCTCGCTGCTGCTTCGGCCGCCACCGTCGCCCACCGCGCCTGTGCCACTCAACCCCACTCCCGGGTGGGCATGCCCCGTCGTGCCTGCTCCGGCCGGCTGGGGCCGTCGGCCGCGCCCCCTGGCCATGCCGCACCGGCGCCCCTGAGGGAGTCCTGGATTAGGGGGTATCCGGACAGCCGGACTATATACTTTGGCCAGACTGTTGGACTATGAAGATACAAGACTGAAGACTTCATCCCGTGTCCAGATGGGACTCTCCTTTGCGTGGAAGGCAAGCTTGGCGATTTGGATATGTAGATCTCCTCCTTTGTAACCGACTCTGTGTAACCCTAGCCCCCTCTGGTGTCTATATAAACCGGAGGGTTTAGTCCGTAGGACAACAACAATCATAATCATAGGCTAGCTTCTAGGGTTTAGCCTCTACGATCTCATGGTAGATCAACTCTTGTAATACTCATATCATCAAGATCAATAAAGCAGGAAGTAGGGTATTACCTCCATCGAGAGGGCCCGAACCTGGGTAAACATCGTGTCCCCAACCTCCTGTTACCATTAGCCTTAGACGCACAGTTCGGGACCCCCTACCCGAGATCTGATGGTTTTGACACCGACATTGGTGCTTTCATTGAGAGTTCCACTGTGTCGTCGCGGTAAGGTTTGATGGCTCGCCTCGTTGTCAAGGACAACATCACCTCCGGGGGAGCCCTGGCCCCAGGCCGGACTCTCCGACTAGGCGGCTTCGTCATGACCGCCCGATCGGCTGTCGCGTCGATGATGACTTCTTAGGTCATCAAAAGCAGCCTCCACATAAATTTGGAACTTGCCGAACAGATGGATCCGATGGAGCTCTCTTCCATGAATGAGCTCTTGGATCGCATCGCTGCTCTGGATGTCGCTACGGACTATGATCGGATTGGGCTTAAACCCGACCAGAGGGAGATTAACTCTCCGCCGGTCACCCATGAGATAGCGGTAGTGGAAGAGCAATGCATGGATTCTCCCTCTATTTTGAGGACGAACTATGTCCGGATTTCCGAGCTCTCCGAGCCGGATACCCATTCGCGGGAGGACATGACCCAAACCCCAAACTTAGAATCGGGTGGCAGGCTGGAAAAATTGGGCAACATCCTATAGCCCGAGCTTCCAAGCTCTGAAGCTTCTGTGCCCCTGGGACTCAGATCGGGTCAGGGTTTGGACTTAAATCTACCCACCCGCCCAGATTCAAGCAATCTTTCCCACATCAGACAAGAGCCCCAAGAGACAGTACATCACTTCTGGGCCAGATTCCTCCTCGTAATAAACAAGGTTAAGGACTGTCGCAAGGAAGACGCAATCTCATTATTTTGCAAAAATTGCACGGACAAGGGAATCCTCAACGCCATAAGTCTCCACGACATAGTACGCTTTGCTGACTTGGCGGCCATAGTACAGAAGTACTGTGCGATGGAAAGCGCCTAGAAAACCCAAACAAAATTCTGGGATCCTCCGGCTCTCACTAAACCCTTCATCCGAACTAAAAGGGTAACATCTCGCAAGTTACCTGATTCAACTACCAAAAAGCCAAGGCCCATTGCAGGGCGCGGAACCGTATTGGAGGAATGGCTCAATGGGCCATGCAAAATTCACAACACACCAAATACCATATCAACACATAGCCTTAGAGCATGTTGGATACTTCGGCAGGTAGCGAAAAGCAGCGAGGATCTCCTCATCAACCATACTACAAAGCAATATTCCGCCGAATATAACAATACGGTACTGAGAAGTCTTCGAGACTTTCACCTCAAATAATAGGCGTAAGCGAGCACTCCGCAGCCTAGCTGAAGTCTGCCATGTTGCAGCAATGAATCCATGGAACGACACGGCTATGACCTTCAATGCCAATGATGAACCTCAATTCTGAACAGTTCGGGCACCAGCCGCTCTGGTCCTCAGTCCAATCGTGGACGACTTCTGGCTTACTAAAGTGCTCATGGACGGCGGCAGCAGATTAAACCTCATCTATGAGGAGACCCTCAACAAGATGGAAATAGACAAGAGCTGCATCGAGCGGAGCAGCACGACCTTCAGGGGAATCATCCCTAGTCGGGAGGCACGATGTGCGGGAAAAATCACACTAGATGTGGTATTCGGCACGCCAAAGAATTATAGGTCCGAAGAAATCACATTCCAAGTGGCCCCATTTAGCAGCGGATACCACACCCTTTTAGGGCCGGATGCATTCGCGAGCTTTCAAGCTATACCCCATTACGGGTACATGAAGCTCAAAATGCCCGAGCCCAACAGAACCATCACTCTAGCTAGTGATCCGGACGTGGCACTCCGCGCCGAAAATAAAACCACCGCACTGGCCCTGGAGGCATTATCCGAAGCCCTCGCGGCTGAAGAACTAACCACACTGCGTGCCACAGTGGATAGGGACGACGTGATACTCGACAAGCGACCCAAATCCACCACTTTCAAGCCAGCGGACGAGATAGTCAAATTCCAGGTCCACCCAACGGACCCTACAAAGACAGCTTCCATTGGGACACAGCTAAACCCCACAATAGACGCCGCACTACGAGAGTTCTTGCGTGAGAATTGGGATATCTTCGCTTGGCATCCTTCATACATGCCGGGCATCCCACGCAGGCTGGCCGAACACAGCCTAAATATACTGAAAGGATACAAGCCGGTCAAGCAAACTCTTCAGCACTTTTCAGAAACTAAGCGACAAGCCATGGGAGAAGAGCTAGCCAAGTTACTCAAGGCCGGATTCATCAGAGATATAAAACATTCGGATTGGCTAGCAAACCTGGTGATGGTACCAAAGAAGGACAAATCCTGGCGCCTATGTGTCGATTTCAAGGACCTCAATAAGGCTTGCCCCAAGGATCCCTTCCCCCTCCCGAGCATTGATCAAATCATCGACGCTACCGCAGGGCATGACTCCTTGTGTTTCCTCGACGCATACTCAGGATACCATCAAATTAAGATGGCGGAATCCGACCAAGCCGCAATGGCATTCATAACACCATACGACCCCTTTTGTTTCAATACCATGCCTTTCGGGCTCAAAAATGCTGGCACAACCTATCAACGCATGATTCAGACATGCCTGGAGAAGCAGATCGGCAAAACAGTGGAGGCATACGTAGAAGACGTGGTCATCAAAACTAGACACGTCGAATCTTTAATAGATGAGTTGAGGCTTACATTCGACGATCTCCGAACATACGAAATTAAGCTCAATCCGGAAAAATGCGTTTTTGGCGTACCTGCCGGAAAGCTGCTTGGCTTCATCGTCTCCAAGAGAGGAATTGAAGCAAATCCGGCAAAAATTCGAGCTCTATCACAATTGGCTATTCCAACAGACCTCAAGCAAATGCAGAAATTAACTGGATGCGTGGCTGCCCTAAGCCGCTTTATATCCCGATTGGGAGAAAATGCACCACCTCTCTATCGCCTTCTTCGACGCACCGAACACTTCGAATGGATGGATGCGGCCACGGCCGGACTGGAAGAAATAAAGGCCCTCTTGGCCACCAATTCAATCCCGACCGCGCCAAATACTGACGAACCCATGCTATTGTATATAGCTGCAACACACCAGGTTGTAAGCGCAGTGCTTGTCGTCGAACGAGAAACGGACGGACACAAGTTCCCGCTTCAAAAGCCAGTATACTACGTATCCACAGTCCTCACTCCATGCAAATCCCGGTACCCACATTATCAAAAGATAGCATACGCGATCTTCATGGCATCCCGGAAGCTACGACACTACTTTGAAGAGTGCTCAATCACGGTGGCCTCAGAAGTACCACTCAATGATATAATAAATAACCGCGATGCCACGGGCCGGATTGCTAAATGGGCTATAGAGCTCCTTCCCTTCGACATAACATATAAACCATGGCGAGCCATTAAGTCGCAAGTCCTGGCTGACTTCGTCGCCGAATGGACAGAATCCGAACTCCCTAAAGAGTACGGCGCATACTCCAATTGGATCATGCACTTCGACGGCTCTAAAATGCTGGCCGGATTAGGAGCGGGTGTTGTCCTGACATCCCCCACTGGAAACACGGTTCAGTATGTACTCCAAATACTATACATAGACTCCAACAATGCAGCCGAATACGAGGCTCTGTTGCACGTTCTTCGGATGGCAATCTCCATGGGCATCCAATGCCTAGAAGTGCGCGGGGATTGGAACCTTGCAATATCTCAGATAAATGGAGACTTTGATGCCAAGGATCCGAAAATGGCGGCCTACCGCAATGCCGTCCTCAAAATGTCAGCTCGGTTCGAGGGGCTCGAATTCCACCATGTGGTCCGAGAAAACAATCAAGCGGCGGATATCCTCGCTCGCATCGGCGCTAAACGCGACCCCGTCCCACCTAATATCTTCTTGGAGAGGCTGTTCAAGCCATCCGTGGTGTGGGAGGGGGAGACCGGCAATACCAGTCCGGATCCGAATATACCCCCTGATTCAGAACAATCTGACATAATCGGAGGCTCTGCCACCGAGATAACACCCTCTGCCCACGAGATCATGGATGTCATCGCCTCGTGGACCGAGCCCTTTCTAGCCTACCTAAATAGGCAAGAGCTCCCCGAGGACCAAGATGAGGCACGTTGCATTGTGCAATGCTCCAAGGCCTTCAAAGTCCATGAGGGAGAGCTTTATAAGAAAAGCACCACCGGAGTGCTCCAAAGATGCATCTCCAAAGAGGAAGGGCGGAAGCTCCTGGCTGAAATCCATGCCGGACTCGGAGGCCACCACGCCACAGCTCGGGCACTTGTAAGCAAGGCCTTCCGTACAAGTTTTTACTGGCCAACAGCCCGGGCAGATGCACAGGACCTTGTCCAACATTGAGTCGGTTGCCAACTTTTCGCCAATCAGAGCCATATGCCACCTACCACTCTCCAAACAATCCCCATAACTTGGCCCTTCGCGAGCTAGGGGCTTGATATGGTCGGACCCCTTAAAGGGGGAAGCCATAAGAAAAAAATACTTATTGGTCATGGTGGACAAGTTCACCAAATGGATAGAAGCCAAACCAGTTAAAACGGCCGAATCCGGACCAGTGATAGACTTCATATCAGGGGTTGTACACTGTTACGGTGTCCCCCACAACATCATCACTGACAATGGCTCAAATTTCACAGCTGATGAGGTGAAAACTTGGTGCGACAATATGGGCATTAAGCTCGATTACGCCTCTGTATATCACCCCCAAACAAACGGTCAAGTCGAACGTGCAAATGGTCTTATCATGAGCGGCATCAAATCCAGACTAGTGCGATCCTTGAAGGAATCAGATATGCACTGGGTCGAGGAGCTCGACTCCGTACTTTGGGGGCTGCAGACCACGCCAAATCACACCACCGGATACACACCATTTTTATGGTGTACGACGCAGAGGCAGTACTACCCTGCGATATAATTCATGACTCACCTCGGGTGCGCATGTACGAAGAGAGAGAATCCGAGCTCGATCGGCAGGACAATCTAGATGCCCTGGAGGAGGAGCGCGACGTAGCAAAAGCCCGTTCCACATTCTATCAGAAACAGGCTCGAAGGTATCAAAGCAGAGAAGTACGGGCCAAAACTTATAACATTGGCGAACTCGTTCTACGCCTACTGGAGAAGAAGAAGGACAAGCTCAAGCCCAAGTGGGAGGGTCCCTTCATCATTGATAAAGTTCTCACCGGAGGAGCGTACCGTCTGCGTAATGCATCAGATAACAGACTCGAGCCGAACCCATGGAACGCGGCCAGACTCCGAAGATTCTACGCCTAGTGCTGAACTCAGAGTTTGTCCCCCTACCTCCGCCTTTTTAATTATGTCCTCCCTTTTTTCTCTTTCATTTCCTCTTTTCTTTTCACACATAAAGCCTTAAAAGCTTTACGGATGCTTCAATCGCTCCGACCACACTATGCGTGCTCAATATACCTGGGGGCTTCCTATACAGAAGCTTAAATTATTCTCATGGCTTTATGCCCACCACATATGCGTCACCTTTCCATATGTGCCTTTTCTTCACCATTATATGCATCAATATGACTTAAGTTTTGGCCATGCTGGGTTGCCTGGATCTTGTGTTTATGCCCTACGTTCCCGTTAATTCGGCTAGGGCATAAGGGGAGAACCTCTGCGATTGTTACTGCCGGGTCAGCCGGATGTGTACCTTAGACTGGGTGAAGCCGAAAGCTAGCGTTCTTACTGGAATATTCGGTCGGTGAACAAAAGATGTTTTTATCTATTACAACATAAACCCCCAGATGTTTTGTATCTTGCGTTTCTGTTTGCAATTCGGACATGCACATTGATGCATGCGTACCCAGGGAAAGGAACCCTTAATGGAACTATTCTCTCTGGAAGATGTTTCTTACTAACCATGTAATATAACATAACTAGTTGGGTACTTGTCTGTTAAAGCACTTATGACCCCTACGCCTGGTTTCCACGTGTACCCCGGTTCTACATAACTGAGTGGGTATTCGGATACACTTCGGACTGTCGGGTTCGGAGGCTGAAGCGAAAAGGTCCGCCAAGACAAATGATTTACAATCTGGCTAGGGACTACATACGTCCATTGAAGAACATAGTCACTTGGACTGGCTACTTCTTCTATACCATCCAACATGCTGTCTAGCCTACAATCCTATTGGGAATACTTTGCGGCTAATTCTACTTGGTCATATACCAGACTTACGGGAATCTCTTTCCCATCTGGCCCCACCGGTCCAACCTCGGCCATATGTTTCGGGTCAGCCTTGGCGTATCGCGTCTTCACCATGGCCCAGGCTTCCCTTGCACCTTGTCGGCAGGCCGATATCTTCAATAATCGGAAGTGCCGCCGTGCTCCCTTGAGCATATCCACAAGCTCCCCCATGCCTCTGGGCAAGGAAGCGGATGGCCACAAGGCTTGGGCAATACCCTGCGTCACCTGCTGTACTCATTCGTGCACTTGTCCTGCGGATCCGGGCATCTCCTCTTCAGGACGGCCTGTCAGCATGCCTACATACATAACTTTGTTAATGCATTTTTTTAAACGAACTATACTGCAGTTTGTTTTAGCACTTACCATAAATGCCGCGTCGAAGCCTCCTATTCTCCTTCACGGAGTTAGCAAGCTGGGCCCGAACATCTGCTAATTCGACGCCCAGTCGGACATTGGCATCTTGGAGATCATTTTTCTCCCGCCTAACCTGTGTAAGCACACGCTCGCCAGCCTTTAGCTGTCTTAGAGCATACGGCTCATCCTCTCGTACAATCTCCGGACTCTCTCCGGGATTGTCTGCAGAATCTCTTGTTAGATTTCTAAAAACATGCCGAACATTAACTAGTGTACGTACTTAGATTCTCTTTAATTGAGACAAGTATTACTAGACGAGGCCTTCTTGGATTCCTCTATTTTGGCAACTGCGGCCCTCAGCTGGGCCTTGCATTCCTCTAGCTCTTGAGATAAATGGGAATTTTTATCCACAAGAACCTGTGCATACAATGATCCGTAAATCAGTTGTGCCACCTGTTTCAAGTCTCGGGGGCTACTGATATACATACTTATCAAATTTTCTTACTTGTATATCCTTTACATACTGGGCCGTCGCTCTGGTAAGTCCATCTTGAGCATCTCGGATATACACGTCCCCTGAATTGAAGGCATTGAACGCCTCTTCGAAGAAAATACCATCATGAAGTACAACCCGTCAGCGCCGGTGATTCATGGCACTCTCCACTTCGGAATTTGTAGCGGAGATTCGATCTGCATCCTCTGCAGGAGGATAGTTGGGCATTGTCCCCACATTAGCCTCCACCCGTGAGGCCGGTTCTAGAATCTGGCTGGCGGAGGCGTGGCCATCAGGGTCTCCGGATATAGTCTAACAATTACTCTTTCTGCCAGGACATAATGGACGCTGTTACATTTCAAAGATGATAATCACGAAGCAGGTTTTGAATTATACCTCTGCGACGGCATCTCAATCCTAACCGCCTTCCTCTTAAGCCTGGCTGGCCTGGGTGCCCTTTGCTGATGAGTCCCCATGGGCTCGGTGCGTTGTCCCGATTGCCATTTCTATAAAAGTACAACATATGTGCATAAGGTATGGCATAAAGAAGGAATCCTTCTTGGAAATTAGGGCCTCGGCTTTACTTACGTGTGATACAGGGAGCAGTCCGAGATAATCGGCGATGATGGCACCAAGGTGCCGTCATGGCTTGCCTGGTAAAATGTCCCATCAACGAGCTCCACAGATATGTCCGGATCTTCTTCAAGTCCAGTGTCGAGAGTCCGGTTAGGATCCTCTGGCTGCGGAGGTAGGCTATTGAACTCTTTCACGGCCTTTTTCAGTTACTGCTATGAAATAGCGAGGTAAATAATTGTGACAAGGGATGCAAGAATGAATAGAGTTGAGTAAAGGATGACAGCTTACCCAGCTTGGGGGGTTGTACATGGACAATCCATCCCGTGGCTTAATACGGAGGAACTCCTCTTCTTCTCCTTTGTATAAATTGGATAATATTCTCGCCAGAGCGGTGGCGGAGTCCAGACCTTTACGACCGCAGCGGGTGGCATCGTCTTCCCTGTTGAAGTGCCACATGGGTTTCCCCCGATATTGAAGTGGCTGCACCCCCTGCATTATGCATATTGACATAACTTTGATTATTGTTAGTCCTAATAGGGCCAGTATTTTTGTCCTGCCCATCAGATAGAGGACTTCTCTGTTAACGTCCTCCTGGGGGCTCCGAGGGCGCCAGCTTTGGCGTTTCTTCAGCAGAGCATTAATAAACTTAGGAAGACCCGTCCGGATTGGATCCGGAAGGGGAACATCCTCTACATAGAACCACTCCGACGGCCAGTCTTCGGATGCCTTCTTTGGAGTGTCGGACAAGTATCCGGTCTGGGCGACGCGCCATATTTCGGCTCCGCCCACTTGATATATAGATCCCTCTTGATCATGAGGGATGAGGCATAATAGCCTCTTCCATAGCTCGAAATGAGCCTCGCAGCCCAGAAATAGCTCGCAAAGGGCAACATAACCTGCGATGTGCAGTACGAAGGCAGGGGTGAAGTTATGCAGCTGGAGGCCGTAGAACTCCAGGAGCCCGCGGAGAAACAGAGGGATTGGAAACCCGAGCCCCCTCAGCAAATATGGGATAAGGCATACCCGCCCCCTGAGATGGATTAGGAAAGCTCTTCGCTTGCTCCCCGCCATTATAGGTGGCTAGTCTGGCTCGGACGGGGACCATGTATGCAGGTGGGAGGAACCCTTGGGTCTGCAACTCTACTAATCGGCTATGGGGGACATAACACTTTTCCCAATCACCTGGCTTAGAGCTAAGGGTGCGAGAGGAGGAGCTGCGGCGGCTGGCCATGATGGAGTGGCTTTTTCCGGGTGCGCTCTGTTGAATGCTTGCGGGGAGGGAGATGGTGTGATTTGGATATGAGGATCCCCGTCTCTTCAAATAGACGGTTGGTTTACAGGGTCAGGGTGGCGAATGTAAAAATGCCCCGACTTCTCGTATCCACTTGACACATGGAGATAGCCATTATTGAAGTACATAAGCCGAGGAGTACAACATTGATGGGAAGCCGGACACTGTTCGCTACAACAGGAACTCTGGATTTGGAGAAGAACCCGCCTTGCAATGCCGAAGACAATCCGCACGCCGGACCCATCGTCATTGAAGCCTGGTTCAGGGGCTACTGAGGGAGTCCTGGATTAGGGGGTATCCGGACAGCCGGACTATATACTTTGGCCGGACTGTTGGACTATGAAGATACAAGACTGAAGACTTCATCCCGTGTCTTGATGGGACTCTCCTTTGCGTGGAAGGCAAGCTTGGCGATTCGGATATGTAGATCTCCTCCTTTGTAACCAACCTTGTGTAACCCTAGCCCCCTCTGGTGTCTATATAATCTAGAGGGTTTAGTCCATAAGACAACAACAATCACAATCATAGGCTAGCTTCTAGGGTTTAGCCTCTACGATCTCATGGTAGATCAACTCTTGTAATACGCATATCATCAAGATCAATCAAGCAGGAAGTAGGGTATTACCTCCATCGAGAGGGCCCGAACCTGGGTAAACATCGTGTCCCCAGCCTCCTGTTACCATTAGCCTTAGATGCACACTCGAGATCCACCGGTTTTGACATCGACAGCCCCCACAGCCAAAACTACTGCAGCCTTGCCCACACCCGTGTGCCCGTAACCCGCCGATCGCTTAGGCCGCCCAGGCCCTATGACATGTGGGCCGAGCCCATGAAAAAAGGGATTTTTAATAATAATAATAAATAAAATAATAAATAATAAAATTAATAAAATCATTAATTAATTAATTAATGATTACTTAATTAACTGTAATAATTAGTTATTTACTTAATCTGATTAACCTAATTAAACTAGGTTAGCTAATTAAGCTGTAGATTTTACCAGTCTATGACAGGTGGGACCCGCTGGTCAGATTTGACCAGTCAACACCCCGTTGACTGCTGACATCACTCTAACCTCATTGCTGATGTCATTATTCATTTTCTATCGAATTTAATAATATTTAATATTTTCAAGAAATTGCAAAAACTTTAGAAATTCATAGAAAATTAACCGTATCTCGGATGAAAAAGTTTTATATATGAAAGTTGCTCAGAGCGACGAGGCGAATCCGAATACACAACTTGTCCGTCAGCCACACATCCCTAGCATATCGAACGTGCAACATTTCACCTTTGGTTCATCTGTCCAAAAACGCGAAACACCGGTGATACTTTCCTGGATGTTTCCCCCCTTCACCGGTATCATCTACTGCTGCGTTAGGTCACCTCTAGCACCGCGTATTGCCATGTTATGCTTTGTGATGCTTTGATTGCTTTGTTATTTATTATGTTTCCCCTCCGTTACTTCTTTCCGGTAGACCCTGAGACTGCCGGCGACCCTAATTCGACCACGGAGTTGACAACCCCTCCTTCTTGCCAGAACAACCAGGCAAGCCCCCTCCCCCCTTGATCACCAGATATCGCCTATTCTTCTCTATACTACTTGCATTAGAGTAGTGTAGCATGTCACTGCTTTTCTGTTAATCCTATTCTGATGCATAGCCTGTCATTGTTGCTATAGTTGTTGATACCTTACCTGCAATCCTAAATGCTTAGTATAGGATGCTAGTTTATCATTTGTGGCCCTACATTCTTATCAGTCTGCCATGCTATACTATCGGGCCGTGATCACTCGGGAGGTGATTACGGGTATATACTCTACATACATACTATACAGATGGTGACTAAAGTTGGGTTGGCTCGTTGAGTACCCGCAAGTGATTCGGATATGGGGGCTGAAAGGACAGGTGGCTCCATCCCGGTAGAGGT
Organism: Triticum dicoccoides; assembly: GCF_002162155.2. Lineage (NCBI taxonomy): Eukaryota > Viridiplantae > Streptophyta > Magnoliopsida > Poales > Poaceae > Triticum > Triticum dicoccoides. The sequence continues at coordinate 461,930,541 of NC_041389.1, forward strand.
GGACCTGAGATCCCGACGGCCCCGACTATTACTTTGTGGCGGAGCGACAGGGCAGGTTGAGACCACCTAGGAGACAGGTGGGCCTGGCCCTGGTTGGCGTTCGCAATTATTTCATAATAACACGCTTAACGAGATCTTGGTATTTGATCTGAGTTGGGTCGTTGACCTTATACACACTAACCGCCACGTGGGACAAGATATGGGCAACCGGCATCATGGTATCGGCCGAAGCCTTCTAGACATCAGTGACTGAGGGGCGCGCGCCGGGTTGGACTGGAACGCCTGCCCTTGTATAAGGGAGGCTAGGTCTGCTCTCCGGCCGCGTTCGCAACGTGCAGGTGTGCAATGGGCGATGGGCCCAGACCCCTGCGCGCATAGGATTTAGACCGGCATGCTGACCTCTCTGTTAGGCCTAGGTAGGGCTGCGACATGTTGATCTCCCGAGGCCGTACATGACCCAGGAAAGTGTGCTCGGCCAGAGGGATCGAGCGTGTCGGGTAATGTGGTGCACCCCTGTAGGGAAGTTGATCTATTCGAATAGCCGTGTCCACGTTAACAGGCGACCCAGAGTTGTACCCTGACCTTATGACAACTAGAACCAGATACTTAACAAAACACACCCAGACAAGTTCCAGAGACAACCCGGTGATCGCTTTCCCATAGGGCGACGAGGGGAGGATCGCCGGGTAGGATTATGCTATGCGATGCTACTTGGAGGACTTCAATCTATTCTCTTCTACATGCTGCAAGATGGAGGCTTCCAGAAGCATAGTCTTTGATATGACTAGCTATCCCCCGCTTATTCTGGCATTCTGCAGTTCAGTCCACTCATATTGCCTCCTTACACATATACCCATGCATATGTAGTGTAGCTCCTTGCTTGAAAGTACTTTGGATGAGTACTCATGGTTGCTTTGCTCCCTCTTTTCCCCCGTTTTCCTCTTCTTCTCGGATGCCGCAACCAGACGTTGGAACCCAGGAGCCAGACGCCATCGTCGACGATGACTCCTACTACATTGGAGGTGCCTACTACTACGTGTAGGCCGCTGACGATGACCAAGATTAGTTTAGGAGGATCCCAGGCAGGAGGCCTGCGCCTCTTTCGATCTGTATCGCAGTTTGTGCTAGCCATCTTATGGCAACTTGTTTAACTTATGTCTATACTCAGATATTGTTGCTTCCACTGACTCGTTTATGTTCAAGCACTTGTATTCGAGGCCCCTGGATTGTAATATGATGCTTGTATGACTTGTTTTATTTTTAGAGTTGTGTTGTGATATCTTCCCGTGAGTCCCTGATCTTGATCGCACACATTTGCGTGCATGATTAGTGTATGATTGAATCGGGGGCGTCACAAGTTGGTATCAGAGCCGACTACCTATAGGAATCCCCCTTTTCAACTCCTTGGCCGAAGTTGAGTCTAGTCATGAAAAAAGTTTTTACTAACATGGCTGTGCGGCTTACGGGCCCACGTCGCCATTTGGTGGTATTAGGATCTTTTACTCGTTATCTATACTCTGGGACTCTGATCTCTCTTCTATTCGGGTTAAATGATTTTGCTAACTCTAACTCTAGGTTCTCGTAACTATTTCTCCCGGAGAGCCCTCATTCCGGAAGATCACCTGCTTCGTCAGAAGATTCTGAGGATATCTCTCGATATTTTCCCGAGACCCTTGTGCTCATCGCCTTTGCAATTCACTACCACTGATATATCCCTATGGATATCTGCATGCATTTGTCATTCTAGTGATCATTTCTCGTCGCTCTTGTTGTTACCAGATGCCTCGAACTATTCTCCGTTGTCTCGAGAATCCTTTGAGTTTACTGTCTTGCAGTTTTATTACGCATGAAAACCCTTACGGTTTTTCCTCACATTTACCGAGGATCTGTTCTTCTCAATCGTTCATGTGTCTCACAAAATCCTTCGGAATACTTTTCGATCTTTCGAAAATCCTCTGCAGCCTGTTATTCTTGAAATTCTTGCGTGCTTGCATTATGGTTAATTCCATATGACTAGTAGTCCTCGATAACATCCCTTGTCTTAGTCATTTTGAGCTTATTGTTTCAATATGTGCGTACGCACACAATCATCAGGTTATCCTTTTTAAAATTATCTTTCCGACTCAGACGTCATTCCGGACATGAGTTGGTTCTTGGAAATTCAAACCTTTATCAATTGTCCAACTAAGTGTTTCCATCTTATCCATCCTTGATCAGAGCGTCTGCTTCTGATCCTTCCTTTTGGAAACCATAATTTCTTTCTATTTAAGCATCAGACTAATCAGGTGATTCTTGAATCTGATGCCTCTGCATTCTTTCTTCCTCTGAGTGAGTACTGGTACTCACATTAGCTCCGTTGTGGATCACCCGATCCATTGTTGGATTGTTATCCAACAGTGTCCTTCATATTCAATCACCTTGTGAGTTCTTCCCCTGATACATAGTGCCTTTGGTAAATTGTATCCTCTGCTTGGCCAACCATGCTCTTCTTTCAAGCTTGTGTATTTACTTTGAAACTTGTGGTATATGTTACTAAGATGCCCGATGGTTTGAACCTATGCCTTCCCCTAATCCGTGAGAACCCGAAAGTTTCACAAGTCATACTCTTCTGGTGTTCTACCAGATAAATATCCAACACTACAGTTTTATCAAAGCGAGAGGTGAATGAAATGATATGCATTAAAGAAGTGGGAGTCGACCTTGAACATGGTGTTCATGCCCATGAAAATGATGTAGACCGTCTCGGAAGCTTCTTGCAAATGATTATCCAACTGTATGATTCTTTCAGTATTTTTGAAATTGATTCCTTACAGTTATGGTTCCGACCATGCTGTCCTGATCTGATATATCTGATGGGAATTCATTCCAGTGCCTCATCTATTTTTGGCAAGGTTGAAGTATCTAGTGTCATAGGTCAATGACCCGGTTCTACTTCTATCATGTTCTACCTTCGAGTATTATCCCCTGGTATCTCGAAGATGTCTTGCCATTGCACCACATCTTACTAACTTTGTTGAAGTAATGTCTTTCCTTGTCGTAATCACTCTACATGTTCTGGTTTGTTGTCAACCGAGGACGCCGACTAGTGAAATTATTCCGCACTATAAATCAAATACCCCTAGTATTTTTACTAGGAAATTATGAACTCAATCTGGTCATTCCTAGACTATCGGCTGCATCCTGGTCTTGCTACCTTTGACTGTGCTACCTCGTCCTTCTCTGGTGCATGAATTCTTCAGTGTGTGAGCACGACTTACGTCGATCATGTTGCTTGTCTTGAAAGGCAACTTTGGTTCCGAGCTTGCATCTTATATATTGATCCTATAACTTGTCACTTTATCATTCCCTTGCTTGTTGCCTTTGTTGTTTGATTGCATCCTCTTGAAACCTCCCGACAAATGTGTCGGATCACCTTCAACACTTTGACTTCTTCCGAGATGCTAACTGTGTTCATGATGAGATATACCCTCCTTGCCCTCAATGATTTTTATTATCATCAATAACACCCTTGACTTCCTTTCATCGTGAACTTGTCCACATTATGAATACAACTTGCTCTCCACCTAGTGTTGTGTTCTGCCTTGAAGTATTACTGTCTTTTCTGTCGAGAATGTTGTGGGGATTGCTCCACCTCTTAGAAATTCTCGGTATGATGATACTTCTCACCATCACCATTCTTCCTTGGTCCCCGTGTTTTCTTTCACCAGGATACCAATATGCTAACAATGTTGTTTGAGTTCTGTACTTCTAGCAACCCTATTGCTTTGGAGTTAACGATCGACAGTTCGTTCTTAGACTGTTGGTTATTGAATCGTCACTCTAACATTGATCTTGCTGCCTAAGACCATATTTCGGGCACACCTTTCAACTAATGATTGATGGTGTATGTTTTCCTCAAGCATAGAACATTATATCATTTGAATTGATAAGTGTCATATTCTTGTTCACATTATTGTGGAAATCCATCCATTTGGAATTCTCGATGAATTATCGCTGAGCCCATCAGCCACCTCCTCATCCCCTCCTTGGTTTAATGATGAACTACTGTTTCGGGAACCCTTTCGCATTGTTCATTTCCCGAGAATATTGCAATGTCATTTCGTCGATTTGTCTTGCACCTTATCTTCTCGGACATCCCGAGTCTGAGGTATCATGACACCAATTGGATCTGAATCTCGGTAAGATATGATGGTTGAGACAACCTTCCAGGAGTTATGATGTTGGTCCTTTGATGACCCGGTAATATGATGTCATGCCTAGCACCCCCTGGCTGGAGGGCCTATCATTATAATTTCTTTTGCAAGGATAACCATTCTTCCTGGAGGAAATTGCAAGACTTATTTTATAAGTTGCTCCTGATGGATCATTTGTGTATCCAAAGTCTGGCCCTTGATTGAAACACCATATCATTGCTACCTCGAAGCATGACTATGATACCCTGCTCATGAACAAGAACATTGGAGGCGTGATGCTAAATGTTTCTTGGTCAGTTATCGAAACTCCGTTCTATGGGTAACATCTTGATTAATCCTTGCCTCTTATCTAAATGGTTGGGTACTTGCTCTCCTACCCTGTATGCCATGTTTTGCTTGTACATGGGAAGGATATACTCATAATAATTGTGTGTAATCACAATTTTCCTTTCCATTGTTCTGTTTAATCTGATAATCACGTTTTCCTTTCCATTCTTTTGTTTAACCTTTCCTGAATCTGACTTAACTGAGCAGAGATAATTCCTTACTTAGGTAGGCACCTTGTTGTACCACTCTGTCTGTAAGACCCTGTTACTATTGTTGATGACATTCCGGTAACCACCGATGGGTGATAACTTGGCCAATTGGTTCGCCTCGATCAACAAGCAAGAAAATTGCTCTCTTCGTTCCCCATCCTTGGTACCGACATTGTTGCCGGCATAGCTGACAAGCTATTCACTGACATGCCTCCCTGTCGCGTGTGTGCAAGATGTCACCACCCTTCCTACTTTCAACCCACATGGTGGGCCCATAACCCACAGGTCCACTGGATCGAAACCTGACTCTTCTTTACAACCCGGATTCTAATGTATCCTTTGCACCTGGCTTCGTATGTGATTCACGAGCTAAATGCTATACCATTATTCATCCTGGAATCAAATACCATGTTATTCTCGTTGTTCAAACCCCCATTCCAGCTTCTGTCTAGTCATCGAATGATTGCCTACCCGTTTGAAACTTTGGTACCATCATATATTGCACTTAACGAATTCACTGAAATACAACTCATGGGGTACCTTGTGTATTTCCCATTGAGTTCACCGTTAGATGCCCAGCTTTGTGGAGATGCGTTCTTCCGGAGTTTTTCCCCTTGGTCACATTCGTAGGACGATGGAGATCCCGAAGAAAGGATGACGACTTGATCATGGTGACTTGAAGCAGAGAAATGAAGACATCAATGAAAGGGATCAACCTCTTAGAAAGGGAAGCCAAGGCCGAGAAGACTCGTTAGGTTTTTCGCTACCAGCACCTTCCCCCCTTATTCCACCGCTTAAATCTCGAGACAAGATTTCTTGTAGTGGAGGAAATTGTGACGCCCGGATACTTAAGCTACAGTGAACCTCTGCTAATGATGCCACGTCACCTTGATTACTGTTACTAATCTCGCGTTAGCTCAAAACCGATTCAAATTCAAATTAAAAATCAGGCAAACCACAAAAGTTTTCAAACAATGAAACTAAAATGTCCCGATTGTGCCAAATATTATATAGGTAATTATAGTGAAGAAAAATCATGTTTAGAAAATGCTATGATGCTCTAAAATAAATAAAACAGAAAATGGGAAAAGAATAAAAACAGAAAAACAGAACTAAAAAAAAGAAGGAAAGGAACCCCCCTGTCGGTGTCAAAACCGGCGGATCTCGGGTAGGGGGTCCTGAACTATGCGTCTAAGGCTAATGGTAATAGGAGACTGGGGACACGATGTTTACCCAGGTTCGGGCCCTCTCGATGGAGGTAATACCCTACTTCCTGCTTGATTGATCTTGATGATATGAGTATTATAAGATTTGATCTACCACGAGATCATAGAGGCTAAACCCTAGAAGCTAGCCTATGGTATGATTGTTGTTGTCCTACGGACTAAACCCTACGGTTTATATAGACACCGGAGGGGGCTAGGGTTGCACAGAGTCGGTTACAGAGAAGGAGATCTATCCTCTGAATTGCCAAGCTTGCCTTCCACGCAAAGGAGAGTCCCATCCGGACACGGGATGAAGTCTTCAGTCTTGTATCTTCATAGTCCAACAGTCCGGCCAAAGTATATAGTCCGGCTGTCCGGATACCCCCTTATCCAGGACTCCCTCAGTAGTCCCTGAACCAGGCTTCAATGACGACGAGTCCAGCGCACAGATTGTCTTTGACATTGCAACGCGGGTTCCATCTCTGAATAGTTCAAGGTAAATTTCGAACACTCAAGTTGTGTCCGGCTCTGCAAGACAAATTTCACATACCACCGTAGAGAGAACAATAATCCACAAATCTAATCCGCCGAAAACTCTTCGTAGCGTGATATCACGCCACGGCCTGGCCTTTATTTGAACCATTTTTTACAACCAGCTACCGTACACATTGCGAGGCGGTTTTCTTGACACGTCTTGTCGAAGCAGAGATCATGTCCCCCTTATCGCGGGATCCTCATCAATACGGGTATAGGTAACTCCACCACGCCTGTTGGCATAACTCCGTGTTTTTGGCAAGTCCCAAACGGTTACGCTAGGGACGCTTGATATCCTCCCCCTTTATAGGGGGTCAAGGCCTATCCCTTTCTTACCATGCTCGCGCCTTTCCGCCTCTCGAGTTCCAACACCCGAAGCTCAAGCTTAGGTACTTCGGATCTTCAATCATGTCCGGATCCAACCTTCAAGGTTGGTGGATGGCCTCCTCTGTCACAGAGGAGGACATTGCGAAGCTTAGGGAGGCCAGATATTTGACCGCCGATGTCAAGCACAGGCTTCCCACCCCTGAGCAGATCATCCCCACTCCCGAACCCACGAGAGTGTCATATTTGTCTCTCACTTCCTCCAAGGCTTGGGCTTGACTCTTGATCCCTTCGTGAGAGGGATCATGTTCTATTACGGGCTAGATTTTCATGATCTAGCTCCGGATTCCATCCTCCACATCTCGTCGTTTATCGTCGTGTGTGAAGCCTTCCTCCACATCACCCCACACTTCGGCCTATGGCTCAAGACCTTCAATGTGAAGCCGAAGGTGATTGAGGGGCGACCGTAAGAGTGCGGAGGTGCCGCAATAAGCAGAAACGCCGATGTTCCATGGCCAGAAGGTTCCTTCCCGGAGGTGTCCGATCTGTGGCAACGGAGGTGGTTCTATGTCACAGCTCCCAGAGGCACAACGTGGGCGGCTGCCCCTGCCTTCCGCTCGGGTCCTCTGCCTCAACTGGCGTGTTGGACCAATAGGGACTGGATTGGGGGCCTGCTAATGACGTACCGATATTGCAGAGACGTATTCGGGAGCTTCTTGAGAGGGATATCGATCTTGTCAAAATCATTTAGGTAATGCTAGTTCGGTGGATCCTGCCGTGCAAACCTCGGCCTCTCCGGATGTGGGAGTTCAATCCGGAAGGTCCGCGACCATTCAGCACTTCTTCGACGTGACGCTCGAAGGGATGTATAAGTTATTCTTCGGACCACAAGTAAGATGTATGGACACCATCGAGGATGCGGGCCTTAGTTGCCACCGCCCAGATACCCAAGTAAGTAACCCTGTAACCGAACGCTTTGCTTATGCTTAGTACAATATTATCCTAAAAACTTGTCCGCGGCCAGGATTGGCTCAACAAGGCGGAGAGGATCAGGTGTCCGGCCCCACTTTCCCGAAGGCTCGCCTAGTCCTGCAATAGCCAGGCTGCTTAGACGCGCATTAAGCCAAGTGCCCCCGGGGAAAGGGGAAGATAATAATAGAGAAGCCGAACTCCACACATTGCACATCCAAATCGGGGGAATTTTTTCTGTCTCCATGAAGGAGGATAATCGGGGAGGTTTTTCCAAGGTTCCCTCCCCCCGTGGGAAGAAGAGGGCCGCCTCCAAAGATTTGGAGAGGGAGGTGCCTAAGCAAGGGAAGAGAGCTTCACCAGGGGGCCCTGCCCCGAAGGGCGTCCTCACCGCACCATGCCCGCCAACAGGCCAGCCCTCCACCGAGCTGTAAGTAAATAAACAAGAAGCTATTGCTTTTTCCTCTAAGAACAATAACCAGGATCCTTTTTTTGCAGTCCGGCTAGTAGCTCATCTCAACAGGGTTCGTCTTCGGGGGATCTTCTTTCGGAGATGATGGAGAGTGAAACCCCATCTGCCTCTCCGCCCCATGGGGCAGGCGACCCTGAGGTGTCATCACGGAGGAGTCCAGATCCGCTGAGGCCGGAAGCTGACACTTCGACCGCCCCGAGCCCGGCGCGTTCGGCTCCCTTGGAGGGCAATGAGAAGGGTCCAGAACAGTCCGGTGCCTGGCCGAACACGCTGACGGGCCTCCTAGAGCAAGCTGCTCTCTCAGAGGGTACCGTACGCTAATGGGCACGGTGTTGGAGAAGATTTCATCCGCCACAAGCGGGTTAGATGAAGCTTTTGGAAGTTTTCTCAAAGGCTTCAAGGTATGTGATGAAATACGTAATTTTTGATTGTTCCGCACGCGCTAGGTGTGCTCCGTATAGCTAGTAGCCCCTGAGACTCTGGTTGCCCGCCCTAGGCGGCAAATGGAGGATCACACTCTTAGGTAATGATTGTACTGCATTGATGCGCAGGTGGCTAAGGGTCCGACGATAGACTGGAACTCTGAATTCGCTGAACTGGGGCGACAGATTGATGTGGTGGATACAGACATCATGCTTGTAAACAAGCGGCTTGACGAGTCACAGAGTATGCGCTCGTTTTTTCCTCATATGCTTTTAGGAAATATGAAGAGGATTGTAATATTAATTATGGTATGATGTTACTGCAGGCGGAGCTGCTGCCATCGAAGCCCTAAGGGCGGAACTTGCCCTAGCTAAGGAATGAGCCTGGGCTAGCAATGCGGCTGCCCTAAAGGCGGCCGAAGACTTGAGAGCCGAACAGGCTGCTCGTCGCCGAAGCGAAGAAAAGATAGCCGAGATGGCTGTGGAGCTGAGGGACGCCGCCAGCCGATATGAGCTTCTTGATAAGGAGAATCAGGTAAAGTCAGCTGACCTGAAGAAGGCGCTGGATTCGACAAAGGAGACGCACTCTGAAATTAGAGACGCGCGGGAGGAACTTCGACAAGCCGGAGAAATCGCGGCTGGAAACCCCTATTTGCTGCGGATGAAGTTCATAGATCCAAAGTATGCTCCTTTGGATCAACTTTGGAGCGCTGCAGATGAGTATGCGGACTTGGCGAAAAGTGCGGCTGATGCGACCAAGTTATTCAAGGATCATAAAGATAATGAAATAGAAAGGCTATTCTGGTCACAATTTAGTGCTCCAATGCGCTTATTGCCATTGAGTGAGAAGATGGACGCTATAGCCAAGCTCCATAGGTTGTCTGGTATTGCAATGAGGTCTGTAATAGACCATCTATGGCTGAAGGGACCGAGGCCGGACAGTTACTTTGGTTTAGTGCAACAACTATTTGGCGCCCGATCGCGAATCGATGCCGTGAAGAGGTCGGCGTGCATGGAGGGTGCGCGGATGGCTCTTGCCTGTGTTAAGACATATTGGGAAGATATGGAGGCCACCAGCATTGCAACCCAAAGTCTGGCAGGAAGCCAGGACCCAGCCGAGCACTATTTTGAGCAGGTCATAGAAGGTGCCCGTAGAATAGAGGCTCAGTGCTTGAAGAATGTCATGTTCGAGTGACAAGTCAATTAATTGTAAACATATATGTGTTAATTATAGAGGCTGTTTTTATACTTTTGCCTGAAAGTGCTATGATGCCTCTTGTGTGGCCGTTTATGTATTCATATATCTTGAAAGTTAGCAGTCGTTGGCTTTAGCCCCCACGGACATAATGCGGGGGTGTTCGAAAAAATATGCGTAATCACACTTGATCCAACGTCTTGGTCCATGAAGGAGGTGATCGCATGTCGAACCTGGCAACCGAACTATATAGCTGTAACACTTTCACTTAGCCATAGGAGTTTTAAAGGTGGGGCTACTATGTAGCCCCTAGTACTGCTGCGTGCATCCGGATATGGTGCGCGTACGTATGTGACCGGGAAACCGGTCCTTCGCTGATGCAGAGGAATCCTATAAATTCCGATGAGTCCTCGAGTGGTTGACCAGTCTCTCGCTGTATCATGACAGTCAGTTTTCGGCTTTCTCTACTGAGGTGCTCATCCGGAATAACCAGGGCACAATCGCAGTAGTTCTCCTTTGGCCGCCTTAGCCGATAGAATGGAACGTAAGGCAGCAAACCCAGGAGCCGGGCAAACCCAACATTTGACCAAAGACATGATTCAGAGCTGATGCATATAAGGCCAAACTCGCGACGCCGAACACTCCCGAAGGTATTCATACTTTATAATATATACTGAGCTGAGCAATGCCCTTGACCTTGTATTTCCATGTACATGCATTGATCTGTCGTGGCGAAATGCCTATAACGCTAGTATCCCCTGTGGGTGCGTAGAATACCCACAGGATGTCAAGCAACAAAAGACAGTAAAGAAGGTTTACATAGGGGCTTAATATAAAGAGAAACCTTTGAGCAGGGCCTTGCTGCACGTCTGCGCCTTTGTCTCCGTTGTGCCATATTCTGGAAGGGTGTCACACGGATAGTGTCTGTAAAAACGAAAATTCATGTAAAAGAGTAAGCGTGTGGGAAGTTGGTTATTCTCAATGGATGTTAGAAGTATGAGATATTGGTCTATTGATAAGGCAAGCCAATTTGTGGGCTTTATTACATATGTACAGCCCCTGGTACCATTTATGGGGACATATGTGTAGCACCCAGATCAGGTTTATCCGGGCTATTGTTGACGATGGTGCACTAGACTCGTCTAACCGTGTCTGTGGTCTTGACGACCGATCATGCGTTCTGGTGGGAGAGGCCGCTTAGTGTCCGACTACAAGAGCCGCCGCATACTGCTCTGTGTTTCCGCTAACAGTTATGATGCCACGTGGACCGGGCATCTTAAGTGTAAGGTAGGCGTAGTTCGGTACCGTGTTAAAGTGAGCGAAGGCCGTTCTTCCGAGCAAGGCATGATAACCGCTGCTGAAGGGAGAGATGTCGAAGAGCAGTTCCTCGCTTCTGAAGTTGTTAGGAGATCCGAATGTTACCTCTAATATGAGGGAGCCCCAGCAGTGGGCCTCAACGCCTGGTATCACTCCGTTAAAGGTGGTGTTACTTTGGCGTATTCTGGATGGGTCTATCCCCATCTTGCGGACGGTGTCTTGATATATCAGATTAAGACTACTGTCGCCGTCAATTAGGACTCGAGTGAGATGGTATCCATCAAGTGTTGGGTCGAGCACCAAGGCAACCGATCCTCCATGCTAGATATTGGCCGGGTGGTCCCTGTGATCAAAAGTGATCGGGCAGGCCGCCCAGGGGTTGAATTTCGGGGCAGCGAACTCGACGTGAGTTGCGTGGACCATGTTTATTGTTTTAACTTCTGGTGGGGATTTTTTTGTCCCCCAGTGTTTGGCTGGTGAGGCTCATCCTCGTCTTCGCTTGGTGTTTCCCTTCCCTTGTGTTCGGCATTTAACTTGCCGGCCTGCTTGAAGACCCAACATTCTCTATGAGTATGATTTGCAGGTTTTTCTGGGGTGCCATGGATTTGGCACAGTCTGTCCAGGACTTTATTTAGGCCGGACGGTCCTTCTTTGATGCCTTTAAATGGCTTCTTTCTTTGACCGGGTCGCGAGCCCCTGAATCCGGCATTGACCGCCGTGTTGTCCGGACTATCTTCATTGTTCCGACGCTTATTCTTATTGCGTCGTGGCTTCCCATTGCCATCTCGAATTTTGGATGTGCCTGGGTCGCTGGTGCCTCTTCGGGCCAACCAGCTGTCCTCACCCGCACAAAAGCGGGTCATAAGGCTTGTTAAGGCCGCCATCGTCCTTGGCTTTTCTTGGCCGAGGTGTCTGGCCAGCCACTCGTCCCGGATACTGTGTTTAAAGGCCGCTAGGGCTTCGGCATCCGGAGAGTCGACAATTTGATTATTTTTAGTGAGAAATATGTTCCAAAGCTTGCGGGCTGACTCTCCGGGTTGTTGTATTATGTGACTTAAATCGTCTGCATGCGGAGGTCGGACATAGGCCCCTTGAAAATTGGCCCTGAAAGCATCCTCAAGTTCCTCCCAACTTCCAATTGAGTTTTCGGGGAGGCTTTTCAACCAATGCCGAGCTGGTCCTTTCAACTTGAGGGGAAGGTATTTGATGGCGTGGACGTCGTCCCCATGAGCCATATGTATGTGAAGGATAAAATCCTCAATCCAGACCCCAGGGTCTGTAGTTCCGTCGTATGCCTCTATGTTCACGGGTTTGAATCCCTGTGGAAATTCGTGATCCAGCACCTCATCGGTGAAGCACAGAGGGTGTGCAGCCCCTCTGTATCTGGGCATGTCGCGGCATGTTGTCAGCTGTTGTTGTGTCTGGTGTTGATTCTGAACTGGTATTCGATCAATATGATCATTTTGGTGACTGTAATCCTGCGTTGGAGCGTGTCCTCTGGCTCCGTAGACGGACCTGGTCGCACCGGCCTTTTTTTCTAGGAGCTCATGTAAATCGTGTGCGGCATCAGTGGGTGCACTATCGCGGCTATGAAGTGGTTTGTTCGGCCTATTGGCCGTATTGTTTTTTGGCAGAACGGGCTCTGCAGCCTCATCGCCAAATTGGGACAGCAACTTGCGTTTTGGGTAGCTCTTTGTGTGGTGATCGTCGCCATATTTTCCTTTAGTGTCTAGCACCTTATTCCATCTTCGGTTGAGCGTATCCTGCGCGGCTTTAAGCCTTTGCTTCTACTTCTTGAGGCTCCTCGCCGTGGCCATAAGCCTTCTGGGGAGGTTATCTTGTTCCAAACATTTTTACGGGATGATGAAAGCATCGTCAACCCGACTGTCCTCCTCTCCGGAGGCAGTTTGATGAGTTCAGCCCTCGGGATCGCTGTGATTGGGCATCTGTTCAGCGTGGCCTAGCTCTTCTTGCTCCATTGCTGGGCTCGTATTGTTGCCTTTGGAGTCAACCGGAGTGTCATTTTTCCTTGTGCTGTTATCGCTATTTTTACTGTGACTGGACTTAGAGTGGCACCTGCGCCGTTGTTTTGGCTTTTGTCTGGGGGGTTTATCCTCCGTTGTGTCCTTTTGGTCACCGTTGTCCTCCTTAGGCGTGTCCACCATGTAGATGTCATATGATGAAGTGGCGGTCCAGCGCCCCATGGGCGGTGGTTCTGGATCATCCCGTGCATTGACGTCCATACCGTTGATCTTGTCCGAGTCGAAATCAAGCATGTCTGTTAGGTCATCGACAGTGGCTATGAAGTAGGTGGTGAGTGGGTGGCGATTTTCTTCGTCATCCGTATCCCACACGGGCCGGGCATAGTTCGGCCAAGAGTCTCCTGATAAAGAGAGAGACTTTAATGAATTTAGCACATCGCCAAAGGGGGAGTGCTGAAAGATATCCGTGGCGGTGAACTCCATTACTGGAGCCCAATCGGACTTGATAGGTCCGGGCGCCCACGGTTCGGGACCCACGTCCGGACACAGGTCTGGGGGTCCGGTGACGCAGATCCCCTTAACGGCGGAGTCTGTGTTTGGCTCTACCGCCGAAGACTATGTGGTCTCCGTGGCGGGGTCCATCCGCCCATCCTTGGTTGATGCGATCTGCCTTGGATTTAGGTCTGGAGCAGCTGCAGGGGCGATATCCCGAATACTGTCCAACAGTAGATTTAAGTCATGATCGTCGTGACTGTTCGGCACTCCTAATACAGGCCCGAATCCGTCGAAGATCAAGTCTCCGCAGATATAGGCCGTGTAATTCGAGTTTCCAAACCTGACTGATGGCCAGGGGCGTAGCTATCGATCTGCTCCAGATGGCCAAGCGAGTTGGCGCGCAGTGCAAAGCCGCCGAACACAAAGATCCGTCTAGGGAGAAAAGTCTCGCCCTGGATAGTGTTGTTGAAGGTTGAGGGCGCCATCGAGCCTTACAACGACGACACAGAGGAACTCTCAATGAAAGCACCAATGTCGGTGTCAAAACCGGCTGATCTCGGGTAGGGGGTCCCGAACTGTGCGTCTAATGCTAATGGTAACAGGAGACTGGGGACACGATGTTTACCCAGGTTCGGGCCCTCTCGATGGAGGTAATACCCTACTTCCTGCTTGATTGATCTTGATGATATGAGTATTACAAGAGTTGATCTACCACAAGATCGTAGAGGCTAAACCCTAGAAGCTAGCCTATGGTATGATTGTTGTTGTCCTACGGACTAAACCCTCCGGTTTATATAGACACCGGAGGGGGATAGGGTTACACAGAGTCTGTTATAGAGAAGGAGATCTATCCTCCGAATCGCCAAGCTTGCCTTCCACACAAAGGAGAGTCCCATCCGGACACGGGATGAAGTCTTCAGTCTTGTATCTTCATAGTCCAACAGTCCGGCCAAAGTATATAGTCCGGCTGTCCGGATACCCCCTTATCCAGGACTACCTCACTCCCCATCTGGGCCTCGGCCCAGCAGGCCGGCCCACCCCGGTTCCCCTTATCCCCCACCCGACCAAACCCTAAACCGCTACCATCCCCACTCCCCTCGTTCCCCCACTCTCTCTCGTGCCCGCCCCCGCTTGATCTGGACGCTCGCCCGCGCCCAGGGGCCGGACCTCTGCCCCCGACCCGGCGCACCGACGCCGCTCGTCGTCTCCGGCGCCGCCCGCCACCTCGCTCAGAGTTGCCCCGTCACCGTTGACCCCGCCAGACCTCGCCGGACGCCTCGCCCTCCTCCCCCTCACCGCGACGCCCCGGACGCCGCTGCCTCGACCCGATCTGGCGCCACGCCGCCCCCGACGCCGCTCGCATCCCCGCCTCCTCCTCGTCGGCATCACCGTGCCTCGCCGCCTCTCCTCTACAAATGGAGGGTGAGGCCCACTGTCTGCCCGTGTCCCTCTCCCTGTCGTCCTACTCACCGGGAGGCACCCCCGCACGCGCCGCCCTTGCATGGCCACGCGCCCGCACCGTCCTTGTGTGCGGTCACTGCTCGCCAGTGCTGCTCGCGCCTGGCACCCGCCTGTCTTCGCCGCTCGCACCCCCTGCTCGCTCTGTGCGCGCGTGCCGCAGTCGCACGTCCCCGCTCGCCCTCGCTCGTTCGCCGCCGTTGCTGCTTGCCAGCCACCGCAGCTCGCTGGCCCCGTCGTTGCCGCTCTCCGCCCCGCTTGCCTCCCCACGCGCGGCCGCGCCCCCTCGCTGCCGCCTCCGGCCGCCACCGATGCCCGCCGCGCCTGTGCCACTCAACCCCATGCCCGGGCGGGCATGCCCCGCCGTGCCTGCTCCGGCCAGCTGGGGCCGTCGGCCGTGCCCCTGGCCACGCTGCACCGGTGCCCCCGCAGCCAAAACTGCTGCAGCCTCGCCCGCACCCGTGTGCCCGTAACCCGCCGCCCGCTTAGGCCGCCCAGGCCCTATAACATGTGGGCCCAACCCCTGTAAAAAAGGGATTTTTAAAAATAATAATAAATAAAATAGTAAATACTAAAATTAATAAAAACATTAATTAATTAATTAACTCTAATAATTAGTTATTTACTTAATATGATTAACCTAATTAAACTAGGTTAGCTAATTAAGCTGTAGATTTAACCAATCTATGACAGGTGGGACCCGCTAGTTAGATTTGACCAGTCAACACACAATTGACTGCTGACATCACTCTAACCTCATTGCTGACGTCATTATTCATTTTCTGTTGAATTTAATAATATTTAATATTTTCAAGAAATTGCAAAAACTTTAGAAATTCATAGAAAATTAACCGTATCTCGGATGAAAAAGTTTTATATATGAAAGTTGCTCAGAACGACGAGACGAATCCGAATACGCAGCCTGTCAGTCAGCCACACATCCCTAGCATAGCGAACATGCAACATTTCACCTTCGGTTCATCTGTCCGCACTACAAGAAACTTGGTAATCCATGACGGATTTCGGATGACAGTATCAAAAACTGTCATGGACTAACTGGTACAATCCCGCAAGCCCGCCCAAAGCTCGCTAAAGCCCACCTATCCGTACCCATATAAAATTCTAACCCTAAACCCTCCGTAGCCCCTCCTGTCCCTTCCTCCTCCGCAGCCCCCTGTCCACACATAGCTGCCACCCACCGTCTCAGCGCCTGCCTCCTCCCACACCTCACCGACGGCCCTCCCCCTCCCCTCCACTAACCTCGCAGCTCCGGGAACTACCAGATCCACTGCATCCCCCACCCATCCATCCATCTTGCAATGCATCTCTCTCTCTCTCTCTCTCTCTCTCTCTCTCTCGTCCGACAACTCGCGCCATGACCAACACAGCACACTCACGATCTGTTCTCCAGCACCTCCGCCCTCTAGTCTGGCTGGATCCGGCGCTTCCTGTGTCCAACTCTTGCCTGCTACTCTTAGCCATGGCTAGGGTTTCGGCTGCAGCGTCGTGTCCAACGCCGATGAGTCTCCGGCGGCTCCTCTCCATCCACACCGCGCCTCCTCACACCCTCTCCGCCTTCTGGATGGCGTCCCCTAGCACGGTGTGGATGCGGTGATCCAGACCTCTGCGGCATCTCCGGCACGGCACTTGCTCCGATGGCGACCTCTGCGCGCGACGGTGGCTGCCGACCTGCACTTCAGTGAGAACCTGTACCTCTGCCTCCCTCCTCTGCTCTGTGCCATACTCTGTTTTGTGGCCATCGATCCGAAGTTTATCTAGGGATAGTCAGGGATCGCTGCTGTTTGGGATCAATTAACTCGATCTGTTGTTGTTTAGGCTTGAGAAAAGGTGTTCTCTACTTGAAATGAGAGGGAGAAGGAAGGTGCTACAATTTTTGTTGTTGTTGAACTGACATGTGAACATCACGCATTCCTCCAAAGAGGGAGGTAAATAAATTACAGCAAAACGAAACCAAGAAAAATTTGATATCTAATTATATTTGTAGAGCTAGATCTCGAAATAGGTGAATAGTTAAAAATCTTTCCAATCTCTGAATGTACTGTGCGCATCACCATCTGCAGTCATAGAAGGCCTGAATTCGCTTTCTAGACCTGAATGTAGATTGACCCAATTACTCATTTTGCATAAAAACTATGGAAAGGGGGACTAGAAAGCGACTAGAAGGATATCATATAAACATGTCCATGTTCAAATTTAGTTTGTCAGCCTTTGGGTGTACAACATCAGTTCTTTTTGTAAGATTCTCATGGCAGTGATACTGTTTTTCTGTATATTTATGCAAAATGGTTGAAGCATGTAGAAACGAGAAGGTACCACTGTCACTGTCAAAACCGGCGGATCTCAGGTAGGGGGTCTCGAACTGTGCGTCTAGGCGGATGGTAACAGGAGACAAGGGACACGATGTTTTTACCCAGGTTCGGGCCCTCTCGATGGAGGTAAAACCCTACTCCTGCTTGATTGATATTGATGATATGGGTAGTACAAGAGTAGATCTACCATGAGATCAAAGAGGCTAAACCCTAGAAGCTAGCCTATGGTATGATTGTTGTTCGTACTACGGACTAAAACCCTCCGGTTTATATAGACAGCGGAGAGGGTTAGGGTTACACAGAGTCAGTTACAATGGTAGGAGATCTACATATCCGTATCGCCAAGCTTGCCTTCCACGCCAAGGAAAGTCCCATCCGGACACGGGACGAAGTCTTCAATCTTGTATCTTCATAGTCTAGGAGTCCGGCCAACGGTGATAGTTCCGCTATCCGGACACCCCCTAATCCAGGACTCCCTCAGTAGCCCCTGAACCAGGCTTCAATGACGACGAGTCCGACGCGCATATTGTCTTCGGCATTGCAAGGCGGGTTCCTCCTCCGAATACTTCATAGAAGATTTTGAACACAAGGATAGTGTCCGGTCTGCAAAATAAGTTCCACATACCACCATAGAGAGAATAATCTTTACACAAATTCAATCTGCTGACGTATTCTGTGGCGTGACATCACACCATGGCCAAACCTTTATTGGAATCGTTTTTACTGTACCACCTCAGCGTGTTTAGTGAGGCGGTTTCCTTGGCATGTCTTGTCAAAGCAGAGATCGCGTCCCCTTATTCCGGGATTCTCATCAATATGGGCGTGGGTAATCCAACCACGTCATTGATTACGACGCTTGGGAGATAAGCGAGTTTTATCAGGCTGGTGGGGACGCATAGTTTCGTCCGTCCATATAAGGGGATAAGGATCCACCTTTTCACCTACGCCTTCTTCCTCCTTTGCTCATCCATTTCCGCGCACTCGAGCTCCAGCGCCCAAGTCCGCACATCTCGCCTCAACCTTCCCCAGCCATGTCCGGAGCGGGAGGCAAGTGGATGGCCTCCTCCGTCACGGAGGGGCACATCAAAAAGTTGAGGAAAGCCGGATACCTGCACAACGACATTGCGCCCCGGCTTCCAGACGAAGGGCAGCTCGTCCCCACCCCCAGGCCCCATGAGAGGGTGGTGTTCCTTCCCCATTTCCTCCGCGGACTGGGTTTCCCACTCCACCCATTTGTCCGGGGGCTCATGTTCTACTACGACCTGGATTTCCACGATCTGGCCCCGAATTTCATCCTCAACATCTCAGCGTTTATCGTTGTGTGCGAGGCCTTCCTCCGCATCAAGCGCCACTTTGGCTTATGGCTAAAGACCTTCAATGTCAAGCCGAAGGTAGTGGGCGGCTAGCAGGTGGAGTGCGGAGGCGCCATGGTAGGCAAGATGCCCAACGTCATATGGCTCGAGGGCGCCTTCATGGAAACCATCAAAGGGTGGCAATCGGGGTGGTTCTACATCACCGAGCCGCGTGACCCTGAATGGGCAGCGGCCCTCGAATTCCGATCTGGCGTCCCCACACGGCTCACCTCCTGGAAAGAGAAGGGCCTGACGTGGGGTGATTTGGAAGAGCTGACCGGACTCCAAACCTGCGTGCAAAACCTTGTGAACAAAAAGATCAAGCTCGTCAACGTAGTCCAGGTCAAGCTCATCCGCCGGATCCTCCCGTGCCAACAACGGGCCTTCAACTTGTGGGAGTTTGATCCGGCGCAACACCAAACTTTGAGCAGGCTCTTCGACACTACGTACGAAGATGCCTGGAAGGTGTTGTTCAAGGTCGCCGAGGCTCCCGCATCCGCTACCGAAGATCGCGGGTTCAGCTCGCAGCGTCAAGCCGGCGAGGTAAGCTATTTTACCCTTTGCAGGACACTTGTTTTTCATAGTTTGACTCTATGCGGGATCTAAACTCCCCTACCTTTAACAGGCCTGGCAGAAGAAGTCTGGGCAGGTTAACTGTCCGGCTCCCTTACCAGAAGACCCAGCGGACGCCCGATTGACGGGGCTGCTGGTTTTGGCACCTCACGTGGTGCCGGATAAGAAGGCCAAGAAGAAGGCCACGGGAACCCGAAAGAGTTCCCGACTCCGAGGTGGACTCCTCCCATGAAGACGAGGAGGAGAAAAAAGAGGCTTCTCCCCCAGCGGGGGAGAGAAGAAAAGGAAGGCCTCCCCAACTAGGGAGGCCGGAGGGTCCAAGAAGGGAAGGACCCTTCCTCCGGACTATTCCACCAACGCCGACGACGGCGAAGAGGAGTGTCCACCGAGGGCTAAGCCCCTGGCGACATCGTAAGTGTCTGGATACCAGAATAGTTCATGGTGTTTCATTTGTCGCATAGAATCTCTAATGCCGAATACAACCCTGCAGCCCGCCCGAGGACGGGCTCGACATTTCAACGAGCGGCTCCCTGGCTCCGTCGGACATGAACAACACTTCACTTCCGGCCGCCTCCTCTCCTCGCGCTGCTGATGACGCTGAGGTGGGGTCCCAAAAGGGGCCCAGCCAGGAGGAGGAGGCCCTGGAGGTGCCGCAGGGCAACCTCTCGGACTTTGGGTATAAGGGGGATCAAACCCCAAGGGGTTCTAAGTCTGGCCCTGGGCCGGACTCCGTACCGGAACCTTCAGTGGTTCCGGAGTTCGACGGGCGGTCCCTTCGTAAGAAGGGCGAGACTGCGACACCGGTGACCTCCGTCAAACCAGAGGCGCCGGATAATTTGCTGGAGGCGCTTAACGGCACCTCCATCAACAAGGAGCACCGCATTGTCATGAGTGCGGTGATCCAGAAAGTTTAGTCCGCAAAGGGCGGGCTGACTGAATATTACCGCATAGACAGTAGCCCCTGATGCTCAGTTTGGTGTTCGGAAAGAAAAGCCAAGCTGAGGATCTAAAAAGATATACACAGGAGTCTAACATAAATATGTCAATATGGGAATGCAGGCTGCGTTGCTGACCTCTGCCGCACTGACTACGGAGGTCAATGCATTAAAGGAGAGCCTCGAGCGGTCCGAGAACGAGCTTGGCCTTGCCAAGAAGCAGCTCGAGGACAAGGAAGGTAAGTAATACCTTATTAAAGTAATACCTTATAGAAAGGATTTGGTTACAAAAAATGACAGGAATAACGTGGGTATTGCAGGGGCCATGAACAAGGTGGAGACCCTGAAGGAAACGGTGTCCAAGGCCGAAAACAGTGCAACCTTGGAGCGCACCGAGCGAGAGAAGCAGGAGGCGCGGGTGGCGGAGGTGCGGCAAGAGCTCCAGGCTCTCGTGAAAAAACACGAGATTTTGGAGCGTGACTCGAAGACTCGAGAGTCCGAGCTCGCGTTGGCTCTTGAGAGTGCCAAAGCCGCTAAGGCCGAAGCCCAGAAGGCCCTCCAGGAGATCGAGGCGGTAAAGAAGATAGCGGCGGGTAAGGCAATCTTTATGCAAAGCAAGCATGTAAAAGTAAATTATCTGTTACTTACCCGAATCTGGAGCTCTCCAGGAGCGTTCGCCGATCTGCCCCGTAGTGTGTCTGATGCTGCCGCGTTCTACCGAGCCGAGGAGGGGAGCTTGATGGAAAAGGTGTTCTGGTCTTAATATGCTGAGGCCGGACATCCGGTGCCCCTGAGTGACCAGCTGAAGCAGCTGGTCGAGCTCCACAAGGTGGCCGAACAGGCCATGAAGGGCCTCATAGTTCGGCTGTGGCCTAAAGAAGCCATTCCTGGGAGCTACTTCGGTCTGGTGCGGCGGCTGGTGGACGCCTGTCCATGGGTTGAAGTCATCAAGCACTCCGTCTGCATTGAAGGTGCCCATCGGGCCCTTGCCCGTGCTAAAGTGCACTGGGGCAAGATGGACGCCGAGAAGCTTGTGACGGACGCGCCACCGCCGAGCAAGGAGTATCGCAAGCCCGAGATGTACTATAAGGGTGTCCTGAAGGGTGCCCGCCTTATAGCGGGTGAATGCTTATCCTGTACGCTGAAAACTTTGTTCATATGCGCTAAGCAACGCTTGTTAATTTAAAATATTACCTTCTGTGCGGCCATTTATCAAATTTGAGAGATGGCGAGTCGTTGGCTTCAGCCCCCATGCCACGAGTGCTGGGGTGTTCGGGATAAACTTGAGCGCTCTTGTTCCCATTCTTGGGTCCGTTGAGGGAGGCGTTCAACACGACGAACAAGGCAACCAGACTATAATGCTTGAACACTCTCACTTAGCCATAGAATTCTACAATTTTAAATTTCGGCGAAGCCCCTGGTATTCGGAAGACCGAGTTCGGGGCGCTATCCATGCCTTTGGCCGGACAATGCCGACTCCTCGCTCTAAGCGGCATGAGTCTTTAGGGACCCGAAAAACCTGTCGAACAATGACCGGCTCTCGCCCTATCATGACGGTCAGTTTTAGCTTTCTCCACTGAGATGCTCAACCCAGCTCAACCGGGCAACAATCGCAGTGGTTCTCCCAGCGCTACCTTAGCCGATATAACGGAACGTAAGGTATCAAAACATGGGAGCCGGGCAAACCCAACTATTGACCCAAGACATGATTCGGAGCCGATGCATATAATGCTATAAGTTCGGGGTGCCGCACTTGTGAAAGTGTTCGGACTTATCACACCATGTTTTGGGGTACTTAAGCCCCTGGTGTATTGACCGTACCAAGTTGTACGGGTGCAACATGTCATAGATGAACATTTATAAAAAAAAGGAATGCAATAACAAGCAGAAGCTATGTATTATTTATTCAAAAGATACTGCAATGAAAGCAGAACGATACAAACAGTGCGATAAGCAAGGGATGGGACTATTTTAATATGTCCCCCTCCAGGGGTAGGCTACGGGATGGTATGTAAAACAGGTATACTGCTCGTAATAGAGACCACCTGGACACTCGACGTAGCTTTTCTGCTTCCCTGGCTGTTGCATCGTGAGTTCGGCGATTCTACCGCCGGAGAGGGCTTCTGGAAAACAGAGTCATGAGAATAAGAAAAAAAAGAATGACACAATTGGGAGCCCCTTGTGCAGTTGAGCCGCACTCTGGGCATGTCGTGGTCGTGCCCCTCCCCCTATGCCCATGGTATCTCCAGGGCGTAGTTATGTATGCGTAGTACTGGTCTCACGATTTCACGAGGGCTGGGGTTGGGGCCGCATTGCTACACTTGCTTGGAACGTGCCAGGCGGTCTTGTTGTAGGTTACTCTGGGCGCGCTTGACGGTGTCCGGACATTTAGTAGTCGGACTCAAGAATTGCCTTAAGAGGTTGCTTTGTACTTCCGCCACGAGGGCCGCCGTATGCTCCTCCGTTCGGAGAGAGCGTTCGGTGTTTCCATTGACCGTGATTACTCCTCGAGGGCCTGGCATCTTGAGCTTGAGGTATGCATAGTGCGGCACCGCATTGAACTTTGCAAATGCGGTTCGTCCGAGTAGTGCGTGATAGCCGCTGCGGAACGGGACTATGTCGAAGATTAATTCCTTGCTTCGGAAGTTATCCGGGGATCCGAAGACCACTTCAAGTGTAATTGAGCCTGTACAGTTGGCCTCTACACCTGGTATGACGCCTTTAAAGGTCATTTTTGTGGGTTTAATCCTTGAGGGGTCTATGCCCATTTTGCACACTGTATCCTGGTAAAGCAGGTTCAGGCTGCTGCCGCCGTCCATCAGGATTCTAGTGAGGTGAAATCCGTCAATGATTGGGTCAAGAACCAATGCGGCGAATCCGCCGTGGCGGATGCTAGTGGGGTGGTCCCTTCGATCAAAAGTGATCGGGCAGGAGGACCACGGGTTGAACTTTGGGGCGACTGGCTCCATCGCATATACGTCCCTTAGTGCACGCTTCAGCTCCCTTTTGGGTATGTGGGTTGCGTATATCATGTTCACTATCCGCACTTGTGGGGGAAAGCCCTTCTGTCCTCTATTGTTTGGCGGCCGGGGCTCCTCCTCCTCATCGCTATGCAGCCCCTTGTCATTGTTTTCGGCATTTAACTTGCCTGCCTGCTTGAATACCCAACAATCCCTGTAGGTGTGGTTGGCTGGTTTTTCAGGGGTGCCATGTATCTGGCACAAGCGATCGAGTATTCGGTCCAAATTGGACGGGCCCTGAGTATTTCTTTTGAACAGCTTTTTCCGCTGACCGGGTTTAGAGCCTCTGAATCCGGCATTGACTGCCGTATCTTCAGTATTATCGCCGTTAATGCGGCGCTTGTGCTTGTTGCGACACGACCTGCCATTGTTGTCCTTGGTATCCGAACTACCCGGGTTTTTGGTCAGGTTGTTACTGCGAGCTAGCGAGCTGTCCTCTCCCGCGCAGAAGCGGGTCATGAGTGATGTGAGGGCTGCCATGGATTTCGGCTTTTCCTGTCCTAGATGCCGGGCAAGCCACTCGTCGCGGATGTTATGTTTGAAGGCTGCAAGGGCCTCTGCATCCGGACAGTCAACAATTTGATTTTTCTTGGTTAAGAACCGTGTCCAGAATTGTCTGGCCAATTCATCTGGCTGCTGAATTATGTGGCTTAGGTCATCAGCGTCTGGTGGTCGCACATATGTGCCCTGGAAGTTATCAAGGAATGCAGCTTCCAGGTCTTCCCAACAAACAATTGATTCTGCTGGCAAGCTATTGAGCCAATGCCGAGCTGGTCCTTTAAGCTTGAGTGGGAGGTATTTGATGGCGTGTAGATCATCACCGCGGGCCATGTGGATGTGAAGGAGATAGTCCTCGATCCAAACCGCAGGATCTGTTGTGCCGTCGTATGATTCAATGTTTACGGGTTTGAAACCCTCGGGGATTTGATGATCCATTACTTCGTCTGTGAAGCATAGTTGGTGTGTGGCGCCTCTGTATTGGGCTATATCACGACGCAGCTCAAATGAGCTTTGTCTACTGTGTTCGGCCCGACTGGAATTGTATCCGGCATGACGGTTGTCATCACGTGTTGTGGGGCGCCCACGCGATCCGTAGATCGATCTCATTTGCCTTGCCTTGTCCTCCAATATGTCTCGCAAGTTTATCGCATTTCCCCGTGGCTTTGTACTTTTCGAACGACGCCGGGGTGCGGCTTTAGTGGAGGGCCTAGAGGCCTCTCTGTCGCGGCCACGAGGTGGCCGGTCGGCCGCGTCATGCGCTGGTGATGTAGGTTTGGGTGCTTCCTCCTCTAATTGGGGTAGCAGTCTGCGTTTTGGGTAGCTCTTGGAGGGGCGATCGAGTTTGTACTCTTCGGCTGCAAGGACTTCGGTCCATCTGTCCGCTAGCAAGTCTTGGTCAGCTCTAAGCTGCTGCTGCTTTTTCTTGAGGCTGCTTGCCATGGCCATAAGCCTACGTTTGAAATGCTCTTGTTCGACGGGATCCTCGGGCATGACAAATTCGTCATCGTCGAGGCTTGCTTCATCTTTGGAGGGAGGCATATAATTATCGTCCTCTACCTCTCTGTCTGCCGCTCTATCATGAGGGCTGGCTTCTCCCTCCTCCTGTGCTGAATCCTGCTGGAGGGGGTTCTCTTCGGCACTGTCCGGGTTGTTATTATCTCCCGTGCCGGAATCACCGTTTTTGCTGTGGTGGGATTTAGAGCGGTGCCGCTGACGCCAGCGCTTGGGCTGTTTCTTGGAGGGGTCATCCTCCGCTGTTCCATTGCTATTCCCATCTTTTGGGGTGTCCACCATGTATATGTCGTATGACGAGGTGGCCTTCCAGTGCCCTGTAGGCGCTGGTTCTTGGTTGTCTCCTGCATCGTCGTCCATACCATTGATGTCTTCGGAGTCAAAGTCCAGTATGTCGGTTAAATCATCGATAGTGGCAACAAAGTGGGTGGTGGGTGGGCGTTGAATTTCTTCGTCGTCCGCATCCCAACCTTCCTGACCATAGTCCGGCCAGGACTCTCCTGATAAAGAGAGAGACTTTAGTGAATTCAGGATGTCGCACCAAAGGGCGAGTGCTGAAAGATGTCCGCGGCAGTGAACTCCATAACCGGCGCCCAATCGGATTTGATTGGCAGGGGCGCGGGAGGTTCAGAGTCCGGAGAGGAGTCCGGCACCTCAGAGTCACAGGCTTTGTGAAGGACAGGGATGGTGTTCGGCTCAATCACCGTAGAGATCGTAGCCCCCGAGGCGGTGTCTAGCCACTCGTCCTAGATCGGCAAAATCGGCTCCGAGCTAAGGGTCGGAGCGGACGCTGGTGCGGCCTCCAGGACACTGTTCGGCGGCAGAGCTAGATCATACCCATCGAGACAGTGCGGCGCGCTTGGCTGTGGCTCAAATCCGTCGAAGATCAAGTCTCCGCGGATGTCAGCCGTGTAGTTCAAACTCCCAAATCTGACCTAATGGCCAGGGGCGTAGCTTTCGATCTGCTCCAGATGGCCAAGTGAATTGGCCCGCAGTGCAAAGCCGCCGAATACGAAGATCTGTCCGGGGAGAAAAGTCTCACCCTGGACCACGTCGTTGTTGATGATCGAAGGAGCCATTGGGCCTAAAAGTGACGACACAGAGGAACTCTCAATGAAAGCACCAATGTCGGTGTCAAAACTTGCGGATCTCGGGTAGGGGGTCCCGAACTGTGCGTCTAGGCGGATGGTAACAGGAGACAATTGACACGATGTTTTTACCCAGGTTCGGGCCCTCTCGATGGAGGTAAAACCCTACTCCTGCTTGATTGATATTGATGATATGGGTAGTACAAGAGTAGGTCTACCACGAGATCAAATAGGCTAAACCCTAGAAGCTAGCCTATGGTATGATTGTTGTTCATCCTACGGACTAAAACCCTCTAGTTTATATAGACACCGGAGAGGGTTAGGGTTACACAAAGTCGGTTACAATGGTAGGAGATCTACATATCCATATCGCCAAGCTTGCCTTCCACGCCAAGGAAAGTCCCATCCGGACACGGGACAAAGTCTTCAATCTTGTATCTTCCTAGTCTAGGAGTCTGGCCAATGGTGATAGTTCGGCTATCCGGACACCCCCTAATCTAGGACTCCCTCAACCACGCTACCAGATTGTGTTACTGTTTCACAGTTTATTGGAGTTAAAAGACACTCCCCTATCCTTTACATACTAACAGTTCACATGCACATATCTTTTCATGTGTGCATTATAGATAGAGTCGCTTGTGAAAAAGAAATATGGGCAAGAGGCTTGTACAATCTTTAGGCTATTAGTTGTACAAGGTTGTGCAGTTGAGACAGATCAAGTAACCACTCTTGTACATTGAGGACATTCTAGAACTATACTCTGTTATTATTGTCAATCTCTTTGGGTTAAGAAAGCTTCAGTTATGCAGTAAATTTAGTTGTGTGATCTTGTTTTATGATTGTTCATTTGAGGACATGGCTTCCTGTTACAAATTGCACTGCACAATACTAAACCTTGGTTGAAAATGTGTAGATTACTGAGGCAACAATTCTTGACAAGCAGATTATTCATTCACCTTTGTACAAACTATGGAATGATGGGCACATTGATAGAGAGGTCTGTCTCCTAGTTTCCATCAGAAAAGCAGTATTTTTGTTTGGAGGGCAGAGAGAATGGAATGCTTTAAATGTTAGTTGTGTGGTTTACTAAAAGATAATCTCACTGTTTTCACGATCTACTATTTTACTATAGCTGACCGGTGGCCCGTGTTAGCCTTACAAATGCATCGTGGATTTATGATATATTGTGTTACTTTCATCATAAATCTGCATACATGTATTGTTGCCTAACACTTCGTCATTTCTCAGATTTCAGTTCTGTAGCCGATGGACAGGCACTTTTTTGGCGCATGTAACATTTCTAAGTGATAGGTTGCTATATTAACCTCAAATTTTGTTTTCCAAGTCTTTGCATAACAATTGATATGTTGAATAATGAATATAATGGTTCTATTTGCTTATGTGTTTTGATTCAACCGTCTTTTGGTGGTCAAGTGTGTTGATTTGGCGTGTACCTTAATAACCATTAAGTAATTACATGATCCATGTAATAAATTAAATTTTTAGTTCTTCGCATCATGGATATTGATTGTTAGTGATACCATTTTGTTTACGCATATACTCCAGAGTGCAAAATAATATCTGCTGTGCATTTCTGTATCTTTCCAGAACCAAAAGAGAAAAAGAGAATTGTACCTCTTCTTACTGCCTAATAAAAGGGAATGTAGTGCCATTTTAATCACTTCCAAAAGGTTTCTTGATATATCAAGAAAAGGGAGTTACACTTTTATGTATTACTGGATGTCGATTTAAGTTCCACGGTAGCATTTTGTCTTTCTGTATTGCGGAAACAGTGTTCCTTGTCGGACATATTTCTTTATTGATGCAAAGTGTATATATTAATACAATATTGTTATGTTTGTTCTAATTTCTTAAGCGGTGTCTCAAAATTCTTGATGTTTGTTGTTTCTAGTACTCATGCTGTGCTTGGAGATTATTTCCTTTCTCAGGTATCCACTGATCAGTGAGGAAGGTTGATGATGACAAATTGAATCAGTCCACTGATAGAATTATAGAGCCAAAGAACTATGCTGGAGATAGAAGAACTTGGAGTGTCAATTCTTCAGGACCTTCGTCAACAACGACAATCACTACTGCATGCTCACATTACAGGATCTGTTATCAAAATCGAGTGGTAGTGGTTCTAGTTCATTTAACTATTTTAAGTGCAGTATAACTTTGAAATTGTCTCCAACTTGAATATTCATTTAATTATTGTTTTCTCTACCATTTATAATTTGCTTCTTAATTCCAAATTAACTGAATATAACCAAGTTTATAGGAACATCTATACCATAGAATTAGTTTCATTCGATTCATTGTAAGATATATTTTTGTAATATAGTGTCCACCTGGCTGTTATCTATATTGTAGTATATATGTTTACCTATGCCTCATGAGTGATGTCCAAATCATGTCAAATAAAAATGATGGTTTAGATGATAATAACTACTATTGTTGTTGTAATAAACTTGCCATTTTGTAACATAAGCATATTGTTATGTACAGGTTGCCTTGGTGGTGAGAGCCGGAAAGGAAGATTGAGTTGTAGAGGTGAAGTTGATGATTAAGAGGGCCTCTGCATGTTGTATACTTGTTGATGTAATCTGGTGTAGTTGTTATTGAGGTCAAGTGAATTGATATTGGATGTTTGATTATCTGTAATGGGTTGTCAACACATTTTAGAAGGCCTTTACTCAGTGAAACAATTGAAAAGAAATTTGTGAAATGGAACATAATATGGTCTATTCAATGGAAATTAATTCTGTTGTGAAAGCATGTTTGATTATATGTAATGGGTTGTGCCATAGCTGTTTGGATGAATATCATGGGCTGGATTAAAATAAATGGGCTAAACTGCCACAAATAATTGAGCCAAAGGCTACTTTGGGGATGCAATGTAAGATCCATGCTGGCGCCATGTAGATGCCATGTGAGGTCCATATTTGGTACAGTCTTGTCAATCCATGACGGACTAGTCTGTCACAGAGGACCGGGCCTGGGGCGGGCCTGGGACAGATCAGTGACGGCCAGGATCCGTCATGGTGGTGCAGTTGTCAAATTATGACACGATATACATGACGGAGTCTAAATCCGTCATGGGCCCACCTCCACGACGGTTTTGTACTGGTCCATGATAGACTGAATCTGTCATGGATTAACAAGATTCATGTAGTGCCAAAAACGTGAAACACCGGGGATACTTTCCCGGATGTTTCCCCCCTTCGCCGGTATCATCTACTACTGCGTTAGGTCACCTCTAGCACCGCGTATTGCCATGCTATGCTTTGTGATGCTTTGATTGCTTTGTTATTTATTATGTTTCCCCTCCGTTACTTCTTTCCGATAGACCCTGAGACTGTCGGCGACCCCAGTTCGACTACGAAGTTGACGACCCCTCCTTCTTGCCAGAGCAACCAGGCAAGCCCCCCCTGATCACCAGATATCGTTTATTCTTCTCTATAATACTTGCATTAGAGTAGTGTAGCATGTTACTGCTTTCCATTAATCCTATTCTGATGCATAGCCTATCATTGTTGCTACAGTTGTTGATACCTTACCCGCAATCCTAAGTGCTTAGTATAGGATGCTAGTTTATCATCTGTGGCCCTACATTCTTGTTAGTCTGCCATGCTATACTATCGAGCCGTGATCACTCGGTAGGTGATCACGGGTATATACTATACATACATACTATACAGATGGTGACTAAAGTCGGGTCGGCTCGTTGAGTACCCGCAAGTGATTCAGATATGGGGGCTGAAAGGACAGGTGGCTCCATGCCGGTAGAGGTGGGCCTGGGTTCCCGACGCCCCCCGACTATTACTTTGTGGCGGTGCGACAGGGCACGTTGAAACCACCTAGGAGACAGGTGGGCCTGGCCCTGGTCGGCATTCGCAGTTATTTCATAATAACATGCTTAACAAGATCTTGGTATTTGATCTAAGTTGGGTCATTGACCTTATATGCACTAACCGCCACGTGGGACAAGATATGGGCAACCAGCGTCATGGTATCAGCCAAAGGCTTCTAGATGTCAGTGACTGAGCGGCGCACGCCGGGTTGGACTGGAACGCCTGCCCTTGTATAAGGGAGGCTATGTCTGCTCTCCGGCCGCGTTCGCAACATGCAGGTGTGCAATGGGCGATGGGCCCAGACCCCTGCGTGCATAGGATTTAGACCGGCGTGCTGACCTCTTTGTTTGGCCTAGGTAGGGCTGCAATGTGTTGATCTCCCGAGGCCGGACATGACCTAAGAAAGTGTGCCCGGCCAGAGGGATCTAGCGTGTCGGGTAATGTGGTGCACCCCTGTAGGGAAGTTGATCTATTCGATTAGCCGTGTCCACGGTAACAGGCGACCCGGATTTGTACCTTGACCTTATGAAAACTAGAACCGGATACTTAACAAAACACACCTAGACAAGTTCCAGAGACAACCCGGTGATCGCTTTCCCACAGGGTGATGAGGGGAGGATCTCCGGGTAGGATTATGCTATGCGATGCTACTTGGAGGACTTCAATCTACTCTCTTCTACATGCTGCAAGATGGAGGCTGCCAAAAGCATAGTCTTTGATAGGACTAGCTATCCCCCGCTTATTCTGGCATTCCACAGTTCAGTCCACTGATATTGCCTCCTTACACATATACCCATGCATATGTAGTGTAGCTCCTTGCTTGCGAGTACTTTGGATGAGTACTCACGGTTGCTTTGCTCCCTCTTTCCCCCCGTTTTCCTCTTCTTCTTGGATGCTGCAACCAGACGTTGGAACCCAGGAGCCAGACGCCACCGTCGATGACGACTCCTACTACACTGGAGGTGCCTACTACTACGTGCAAGCCGCGATGACCAGGAGTAGTTTAGGAGGATCCCAGGCAGGAGGCCTGTGCTTCTTTCGATCTGTATCCCAGTTTGTGCTAGCCATCTTATGGCAACTTGTTTAACTTATGTCTGTACTCAGATATTGTTGCTTCCACTGACTCGTTTATGTTCAAGCACTTGTATTTGAGCCCTCGAGGCCCCTAGCTTGTAATATGATGCTTGTATGACTTGTTTTATTTTTAGAGTTGTGTTGTAATATCTTCCCGTGAGTCCCTGATCTTGATCGTACACATTTGCGTGCATGATTAGTGTATGATTGAATCGGGGGCATCACACCCCTGGACAAGGAGATCGTTACAACTGTCCAGATTCTCGAGCCTTCTGTGCCAGTCATTGGCACTAGGGTGGAGACAGGCACCAATCAAGAGGATGTGCATGTGGTGGTGCTGGCCGAGATAGCTTTGGCTGCCCCACTGCTGGGGGCCCGTGATGAGGAGCTGGGATTGGGGCAGGTGGTGGAGCCGACCACATCAGCTTTGATGATCCCATAGCAGGGGGCCCCATATGGTCGAGCTGGGAATAGAGCTGGCCTTGAGTGTGGATCCTCTGCGGGTGACTGACGTGGTGATCCCCAATGCGGAGTGGGGAAACCAGTCTTTGGAGTCATAGAAGATCTCCTCGGAGCCTGGGACGAACAACGACAAGAGTGCAGATATGATCTTGTCCGATGGATGGGCACCCATGGAGGATATTATGCGGGCCAATACTAGTGGGGCCGGTAGTGCACCGGTGGAGGTGGATGCCACATTGGATCTTGTGCCCATGCACCCAATGGTGGAGTTGGAGATCGCTGCTACGGATGTGACCACGTCTATCCCATGCAGTGCATCTAGGAACGTGATTTGGAGCCCTGGACAGCTGGTTTGCCCGGACGCCAATCTTTCCTCCAAAGAGGAAGTTGCGCTCGGTAACATCAAGACATTTTGCGTGGGATTACTAAAGAAATTGGCGCCTCCCCTGCTCAAGGAGTTCGAGGGTTTGTGGGGCGTTCGTCCTGGGCAGGACCCGTTCACACCTCGACGCACTACCAGATATCTAGGCGTGGGCGGGCCATGCAAGTCCAAGGCCTCGGCAGCCAAGACGGTGTTACTCAAGACCTTAGGGTTCGATTGCAAGGACCTGGCGGTCTCAGAAGACGCGCTAGGTCAGCTTAGAGAGGTGTTTGACTCGCCATTGCAGGTTCAACAGTTGAGGGTGATTGCGGCCATTTTTGGCAAGGCAATTCGTCTTAACTTGGGGGCTGAGCTGGAAAGCACCGAGCTAGTGGCTGTCTAGGTCACTAGCGGGATTGTGGGTACGGTCATGGAGCACTTCCTTTCCCATGTCTTACAACCCGCAGGAGTTAGTGTGCTGGAACATGAGGGGACTAAATAGCCCCACTAGGAAGAAAGCCCTTAGAGATTTTGTTCAATCAGTCCGGGTTGCTATCGTGTGTATTCTTGAAACTAAGCTGGAATCTGTGGATCAATTTATAATAATGCAATGTGTTTGGCCAGCCTATGATGGCTTTTTTTACTTGCCGGCTCCGGACACTCGTGGTGGAATCTTTGTGGCGTGGGACTCCACGAGGGTGCAATTGTCTAACTTCATCAATGACACGAATTTCACCATGGGCTATGTTTCCCCGTTGGAGGGGCCACCGTGGTGGATTATTGTGGTTTATGGCCCGCAAGAGGATGCTCAAAAGATCATGTTCCTGGAAGAGCTCGCAGCAAGATGACAACTTTGTCCTGGACCCTGGCTAGTTGGGGGAGACTTTAACATGATCTTGTATGCGGCAGACAAGAATAATGCCTTACTGGATCGGAGGATGATGAGCAAGTTTAACAGATTTGTGGAGGACAATGCTCTCAAGGAGCTTTTCTTGCATGGGCATAGATTTACGTGGAGTAGTGAGCGAGAGGTGCCGACACTTACTAAGATTGACCGAGCTTTTGTGTCGATTGACTGGGAGTTGGACCACCCGGAGTGTTTACTGCAGGCTCTTTCTACATCTACATCCGATCGCTGCCCTCTGTTTCTATCCCTAGAAGAGCACATGCATTACAAGAAGTGATTCAGATCGAGAAGTTTTGGGTTAAGTTGGATGGATTTCTGGATGTGGTGAAGGAGGCATGGGTCTGCGACCCAGAGATTACGAATCCTTTCCATTGGCTAGATGTCCTACTCAGGAACACTGCCAGAATGCTTGCGATTTGGGGTCAGGAAAGAGTTGGTAACATTAAGCTTCAAATTGTTGTTGCAAATCTTTTCATATGGCAGTTTGACTACGTGCAAGAGAACCGGCTGCTGACAAGGGAGGAACGTGGGATGAGAGGAATGCTCAAGCATTTGGTGCTCGGGCTAGCATAATTGGATAGAACTATCTCTCGCCAAAGATTAGGATTTCTTGGCTGCATGAAGGGGATGCTAATACCAAATTATTCCATCTAGTGGCCAATGGGAGGAGGATGAAGAACTACATCCCAGCTATACACGTGGATGGGCATGTCATTACACATCAAGCTGGCAAGGAGGAAGCTTTCCTTAGCGCTTATAAGGCCATTCTAGGCAGGGATGAGGCCCGAGAGCATACTTTGGACCTAGATGCTTTAGATATCGATGCGGTGGACTTATTTGAGCAAGATCTAGTCTTTTCAGAGGTGGAAATTTGGGCAGTTGTCAAAGAGATGCCTTCGGATAAGGCACCAGGGCCGGACGGTTTCATTGGACTGTTTTTCCAGAAAGCTTGGGAGATTGTTAAGGGAGATCCGATTGCTGCTTTGCACAAACTGTTCATTGGAAATGGGGTGGGTTTTGGGAGGCTGAATCAACCGCTTATTACCCTAATTCCAAAGTCTCCGGAGGCGTGCAACATCAACCACTTTCGGCCGATCAGTCTAGTTCACAGCTTGCCAAAGCTTGTGTCCAAGCTTATGGCGACAAGGTTGAGACCGAGGATGGGAGAGCTGGTGCATATCAACCAGTCAACATTTATTAAGGGCAGGAACAAACATTACAATTTTCTGCTGGTTTGAAAAATGGCACGTAGGCTGCACAAGAGGAAGGCCAAGGGTGTGATATTAAAGCTGGACATATCTAGGGTCTTCGACTCACTCTCATGGCCTTTTCTTTTTGAGGTGTTGAGAGCCAAAGGGTTTTCAGAGCGATGGATTGCTTGGGTTGCCACTCTGCTTACTTCTACTAGTTCTAGAGTGATTGTGAATGGTTCAGTGGGAGCTAAGTTTATGCATGCAAAGGGTTTAAGGCAAGGGGATTCAGTCTCGCCTTTGCTTTTTTACATTACCATGGATGTTCTCATGTACATTATGATCAAGGCTCATGATTCTGAGGTTTTAAGTAAAATGAATGGGTGCAACCCTTTGCAGCGTCTGTCCTTATACGTGGATGATGTGATCCTATTCATAAAGCCAACTATTTCGGATCTGCACTTTATGAGAGAAGTGCTTGGCATTTTTGGAGTAGCATTAGGATTGAAAGTCAATTATTCAAAGTCTGCCACTACTATGATCAGGGCAGTACCGGAGGATGAGCAGTTGGTCAAAGATGCTTTGCCTTGGAAGATGGAGTCGTTTTCGTGTAAATATCTTGGCTTGCATTTGAGCATCAAGCAGCTCAAGCGATCGGAGTGGCAACCTATGGTTGATGCGGCTTTACACATTCTTCTGGGCTGGCCAAGAGGATTAGTGACTCAGCCGGGGTGACTGATTTTGGTGAACCAAGTCATGAGGGCTAGGGTGACGCACCATCTGATTGTGGTTGAAGCTCCCCAAGTGGGCTCTTGATAGAATTGACAAAGGATGTTGAGCTTTCTTTTGGGCAGGATCGGAAGAGGTGCATGGGGGCAAATGCCTTGTTTCCTGGAATAGAGTTTGCAAACCCAAAGAGCTTGGAGGGCTGGGTGTCATTGATCTATGCAAGCAAGGGATTGCCCTCCGGTTGAGATGGGCCTGACTATGGAGAACTGATGAGGCGAGGCCATGGCAGGGACTAAGCTGGAAACCTGACAAGCAAGTTTGTGCGGCGTTTGGCATTCTGGTGAAGTGGCAACTGGGTGCCGGCACTAAGGTGCTATTCTGTACGGATCGTTGGATCAATGGGGCTATCATTAAGGAGCTGGCACTACTTGTCTTCGGTCATGTAAGGACACAAGTTGCCAATAGAAGATGTGTCAGGGATGCTTTATGGATGCAAGCCTGGATGGAGGATATAAGCGGAGAGCTTGACATGGATGGGTTGGCTCAATTCATCAGGTTGTGGGAGATACTGCTGGAGGTGCAATTGGCCCCGGACATGGAGGATAAGCCGGTCTGGGACTGGAACAGGGAAGGAAAATACACGGCTTCATCCGCGTACAAGATGATGTGTATTGGTGGGGTCAGATTCCAACATTCTACGACTATTTGGAAGTGTTGGGCTCCACTTTTTTGCAAGCTATTCATGTGGCTTGCCATCCAGTACAGGCTATGGACTTCAGACAGGAGATGGAGGCACGGGCTGCAGGAGGAGAAATCACCGTGATTTCTATGCGAGCAGGAGGAAGACACGATGGACCATATTACGATGCAGTGTGTTTTCTCTCGTCAAGTTTGGCACATGTGCTTTGCCCGTATGGGGATTGATTTGGCTCTTTGCCCCTCGGATCAAGATAGAATTGGTGGTTGGTGGTCGTATGTGAGAAAGTGCATGCCAAAATTGCACCGGAAGGGGTTTGACTCAGTGGTCACATCGATCTGCTGGAACCTCTGGAAACAACGCAATGGCAGGGTGTTTGGCAGGACGGACTTAAGGAATATTGCGGGCACTGTCGACCTTATTTGGCAAGAGCTTGATATGTGGACTAGAGCTAGGGCATCCGAAGTAGCTACGTTTTGTGAGTAGTCGCCTAGGTTTTTGTATGGGGAGGCAATGATAGGGTGATGTGTGATGCATACGTAGCGAAATTATAATCTCTAGTAAATATTTTTCTCCCTTCTATAAAGCTAAGTTACGCCTTTGGCATACCCTCAATTTTTTTAAAAAAAATAAACATTTGTATTTATTTATAGAGGATGAACACTTAGGGCCAGTTCTTTTCGTGATTCCCAACAGTTGAGTATGGAGAATCAATAAGGTGAAAATAACTCTGACTTGCTTCTCCAAAATCTTTCGAGAATCATCAGAATCAGTGCAATGAAAAATTGTCCCAAACCCATGATTCTAGTGATTCTACGAGGTCCCGCAAAAGAAAATGGTTTAAATTAAGTTGCTACCCATTAGAGGTTTGGGATTACATCCAGTATGTCACTCTAATCGGACACTTTCGCATGCACAAAAATAGTCGTGTCAAACTGTTCTTTCTCTCTTGCTCGACCCCAGCCGCCACCGGGTTCCCTCCATCCCCAACCGCCTCCAATGCCGTCCACTGCCCCGATCTCGCCAAGCACCTTCGGCCCTGCCTTGTCGAAGCTCGCCCGATCTCGCTGAGCAGCTCCGGCCTCGCCTCGCCGGAGCTCGCCCTACCCTCACATGAGCTTGCCGGAGGCCGCCTCTTCCCTCCCTGCTCTCTGGTGAGTTACTCTTCCTCCTTGGCTCCCTGTCTCCCCTGACCTCCTCCTCTCTCTTAAATCGATGGTCGGTGTCAATGGCATTAAATTGATAAATGTCTATGGTGTTAAATTGATGGTTGTGTGTCAACGATTTCCGTTAAGTCGATTGTTAGATGATTTGCTAGTTGCTTGTTTGATAAATCGATGAATGGTGCTACTGTCAATGTCTGTACACAGATTTTATTTTGCCAGTGTCAATGCTACTGTGAATAGAGGATCTATATGAAAAAAAAGGATAATGTCAAACTTCAAATGTACCGTGAATGGTGCATATCTTTGTTCTTTTTGCTGCTGATTGGTCAATAGTTGGATCAATGTATGTGCTAATGGAAAGATGTTGTAGATGGAGAAAGTTGAAAACCCCAAGGGACCCAAAGCTAACAGGGACAGTGCAGCGCATACCATTTTTATGGATGTGTGCGTAGAGGAGGTGTGAGTTGATCACCATTCCAATAGCACTTTGATTGACATAGGGAAAGCTAATTTCATTAGAAAGTTCAACGATAGAAAAGGGCAACGATATCATGTACCAGTTCCAACAACACCCACCAATGGGGAGACATGAGGCATCAACTATCCACTACTAGGAAAATGCTTATAGATAGAAGTTTAGCAGTAGCGTTTGTTTGGTACCCATGCTACTGGTAATTTGCAGTAGCGCTTGTTTCAAAGCGTGCTACTGATAGTGGTTAGCAGTAGCGTTGTTTAGCATGGGTCGCGCTATTGTTACATGTGCCGCAAGGCCCAGACCTGAGGTCCACTTATCTGTAGCATGGCTTGTCCACCGACGCTATTGCTAATGGGCTTAGTAGCAGCGCTGGCCCGTACCCAGTGCTACTACTATGCCAAAAGAACCCCCCCGCACCCGGCCTCACTTCGATCGATCCCCTCGCCAGCCGCCATAGTGGTTATGGTTCCGTCTGACTCCGCCACCGTGCGCCACCTCTTGCCGCCACAGGTAATGCTCCTCCTCCTCCACTGCTCCTTCCTCCTCTCGCTGCACCGATCTATTGCCGCCCGCCTACCCACTCCCCCTGTTGCCTCCCAAGTCCTTCGTTTCCCCCACTCCCCCTTCTGCCCCCAACTCCGTCGCCGACCCCACTCCAATGACGGGGCCGTGGAGGGGGACGCGCTGGCTGGGGTGACTTGCACATAGGGGTTGCCGGCGCTGTTGCTGGCCGCCGTGACGACGACGACCGTGGAGTGAATTGAGAGCCTCATTAGCAGTAGTTGTTTAGATGAGGAGAGAGACGTTGAGAGCCCCACTCCTCAAACCCATGATGATGTTCTTTTTGTGTTAGAACCATTGATCTTGTTTAATTAGTACTGATGCTAGCTTGTTGACCGATCCAAGTTTTTAGGGATTATAGCTAGCATACCGATGCTCTGCTTTAATTGTGGTTTTTGGGTTCCTCATAGTAGTTGTTTTTTGATGCTATATTGAAATTGGTGTACCACTGTTTTTTGATTGGGTTAATTCCAGCATCTATAGATCCTACTGTTAGTATCACATATAAACCTGAATATATTCAGTTTGGCTTATGTTGAGATATCTTGCAGTTCATTTTAGGTTAGATGGCATAACACATTTGTGTGGTCTGGTCTGGTTTAGTTTTCTTGTGGTTCGGTTTAGGTTAATCATATGGCAGTTCTTGTTATATGTTTTCTTTCCTCTGAAGTGGATCGTTAATCCTTTTCTAATATTGCTTTAGGAAAATGGCACCACCACCACCACCACCATGTCGACTGTGCAAGTCAAGGTGCGCCAGTAGCCTTGCAACTGGCACATTGTTTAGCATATACTTCCAGCCGAGTTTTCTTCCTACGGCGGTAAAAAAATATATGAAAGTTGTAATAACTATTTTGTTTTTAGTGTTATTGGCATTAATGCATTGTGTATATATCATTGTGTATACACAGATCGTCCCATGCAATGTGAGGTTGGAATTCAACAAGCTGACCGGAGACACTGTGACCTTTGAGGCTCCTGGGGGCCCCTACACTATGGAGGTCGAGAAAGGACAAAATATATCACAGATGGGAGGAGATGGATGGGACCGTTTCATCTCCCACATGGGTATCACTGGTGGTGAGTTGATCAGCTTCTCCTTCAGAGCAGAAAGACCCAAGCTGGCTGTCATTTATGTCAACACGGAGGAAGGTGATGAGGACCCACTTGATAAAGCCATCTATGCTCAAAGAATAAGGCTGAGTGAGGAGGAGGTGTGCAACCTATGGGACATAATTCCACCACGTGCTGACTTTGTCGGGGTGCCATTCATGACCCTCCTGACAAGTACCATGGTTGATCTGCATGTTATGGTATGTTATACTTATTATAGTAATTTCATTATATGCTTTATTGTTACTTACAAATGCAAATTATCTGTATGTAGAATCCGATGATATGCATAGTGTAGAATCCAGTGATATGCTTAGTGTAGAATCCGATTACATGCTTACTTAGTGTAGAGTCCAACGATATGCTTAGTGAATCCGATGAAGTTCTTAGTGTAGAGTCCAATGATATGATGTGTAGAAGCTAGCCGATGATATGGTTTAGTGTAGAATCCGATGACATGCTTAATTACACTACAAAAAAATACACTTCCGTGATGATACGTGTTTGTCACAGTAGGTCGCGTTTTTTGTCATGCATGTACATCCATGACGATTTTATGACAGAATCAAGATAGTCATACATGTGCTCTCGTAGAAGTGTTCCATGACATTACCAAAATTATCATCACGGAAGTGTCCACTTCCATGACGATAAATCGCGCGTCACAGAAGTGCTTTCGTCAAGGGTGACCGACATGTGGCATCCACCATAACGGAACGCCGTTAAGTTATCGGGTCCGGTTTTGGATCCGATAACCCGTTAACAGCCCGGACCAATGGGGATTTTCCACGTGTAAAATCATCATTGGCCGAAGGAAACACATGTTGCCTCACCGTTGGGATAGATGTCATCCACTCATTGGACAGGAGGCGCCTATGATAGGTCGACACGTTGCACGGCCCAACAGTGGCCCATTCCGGTGAAAAAGGCCGGCCCAGTAAAAATTAGCAGGCCGGCCCATATAAGGCCTACTTGTGTCAGGTCCATTTAAGCCCACAGTCCATACGACATGTGCCAATTCGGCCCGTCAACGGCCCGTTAAAGATTTGACACCATTGCAGCCCATCGTCAGTTCGAGCCTGTTAACAGCCCACTACATATTTGGGCTCAATATCGGCCCGAGGAGATTTCGGCCTGTTAACGGCCCATTAAATGGATGGGCCAATTTTCAGGATGTACATCTTTCGGCCTTTTAGCAACCCATTTAAATGTTGGGCTGATTTCCGGACCGGTGTGTCTTTCAGCCTGTTGACGGCCTATAAATCTGATGGGCCATTTGTAGTCGGACCTGAATTTCGGCCTTTTAGCGGCCCATTTAAGTGTTGGGCCAATTTCCTGCCCGGTGTCACTTTCAGCCTTTTGACGGTCCATAAATTAGTTGGGCCATTTGTAGTCGGACCTGAGTTTTGGCCTTTTAGTGACTCATTTAAGTGTTGGGCCAATTCCCGGCCCTGTGTGCCTTTCGGCCTGTTAACGGACCATAAATGAGTTGGGCCATTTGTAGTTGGACCTTAGTTTTGGCCTTTTAACGGCCCATGCCCTTCATGGTCCAATACTAGCCCGGTTTCTCTTTCGGCCTGCTAAAGGCCCACAACACAGTTGGGCCATTTACAATACGACCTGACTTTCAGCCTCTTAGCGGCCCATGCTCTTTATGGTCCAGTACAAGCCCACTGTCTCTTTCGGCCTGCTAAAGGCCTACAGTATAGTTGGGCCATATGTAGCCCAAACTTGGTAACGACTTGTTAATAGCCCGTGAAATAAATTGGGCCCACCTGTTGCCCGCTTCGATGTCGGCCTGTTACCGACTCGGGAGGTAAGAGGGCCGACTATTAACTTCCGGCCTAGTAACGGCCCATTAACTTAATGGGCCCACTAAAGTTCGTACATGTCTTTAGGCCAAATTAGATAATTTGAGCCCATTACGACGAGCAATTATGCACAGGACCAAAACCGATCAAGCAAAGGTACGGCATACATGGAATAACATTGCACATCCAGCATATATTACAGGAAATTACATCCACTAGGCAATCAAAGATTGATGCCAGTGCAAATAAATGAGCAGAACCTAACCATCTACAACGTCACAATCAGCAACCTCAGCACATGCCCATAAGCATGTGGGCAAGTTCTTGCTGCTTTGCTACACTCTCTCTGAAAACATTGATCAGTTGTTGTGTCGCATGACTCTGCACCTCTGATTCATCCACCATTTCTATCATTGCTTCAGCCATTAATTGGTTCACAAACATACATTTATTCCGTTGCATTCAAGACAGAGGATGCTGAACAAATTCAGATGGCGATTTTGGCAGGCTTATGTTATTGATAGTGGAGAGTGTCTCAACCACTGCACCATAACAGAAATTAGGACGGGAACCAAACAGATTAATCATGAGTTATTGCCATACTACCTGGCCTAGATTTACCGGAAAGGAACAATGGGGTTGCCTTGCTGTTTTCAGAGTTTGTCTTCTTATCTTCAGCAGCCTGCACAAAATTAACACACTAGCATTGCTATCATTGGCCAAGTCAGATAATAGGAAAGCAACATTGACACAACGAACATTTGGGCAACTAGCCTACACCAAATTAACACAATATAGCACAACTATCATCAGCCAGGTAAGGTAATACGAAAGCAACATTGACACAATGAATGAATGGGCAACCAGAGAAGCACTACAATCCAGTAATGTGCGTGATATGAGATAGTACATTCATGCAGCTCATTATGCAAAACTACCAGGCAGTTTTCCTTACAAAAATCAACATTGGCGCCTTTAACATTTTGCTACAACTAATTTTAGATCAGATAGAAGTTAGATTCACGCTGATTAACAAAATACATGCTGATGTAAAAATATAGTGATATACAACAGGTACTTACATCAGCATTGGAGCACAGAGAATTCCCGCAAGATATTTTCCTCGAATACGATCCCAATGGAGGAAGTCTTCTATCGTTTAACCTTATTTTCTAAAAGAGAGATGGGTAAGAAACATGTAGAAAATATGATCAGAATGCTATAAAATTTCATGATGCGAGGATACGCACACACTTCTTAGAATGAAGTTGACATTCTTTTGATGGACTGGAGCGGACTAGTTCTTTGGCCACTGGAATCTGCTTATTATCAGTGGGAGTTGGGTTTCTCTGTGCTGGAGCAGTATCTATGAAAAATGGAGTTGGTTTATTATCTCCTGGCGTTTGGATCTTTTGCAAAGACCTAGTTTGTAACCCTTCAGGTTCTAACATAGCCGTCTTCCCCTTGCATGCCTTATATAGAAGAATGGTGATTCAGTTATAAAACATGCTCCAGCAGAGATGGAATAGGTACTGAAGAATAGAAAGGCATGACATATTGACATGTATTCCCTCCATCCGGAAATAAATAGATGGGTCTAGGCGTATTTCAGTTCTGGATACATCCAGTTTTATCCATTTCTGCGACATGTAATCCGTACGGAGGGAGTATGATGTAAGAGCTTGGGATACGACAGGACAACACAATAAAAAACACTAAAAAACCCACTTTAGAAAAAAAGTATTCAACCCACTGATATGAGATAGTACACTCATGCAGCTCAGGATGCAAAACTACCAGGCAGTTTTCCTTACAAAAATCAACATTGTGGCCTTTAATCATACATTTTGCTACAACTAAATTTAGATCAGATAAAGGTTGGATTCACACCGATTAACAAAATACATGCTGATGTAAAAATATAGTGATATACAACAGGTACTTACGTCTACATTGGAGCACAGAGAATTCCTGCAAGAATCTTTCCTCATAAATGATACCATTGCAGAAATTCTTCTGTCTGTTAAGCTTATTTTCTAAAAGAGAGATGGGTAAGAAACATGTAGAAAATATGATCAACATGCTATAAAATTTCATGATGCAAGGATACGCACACGCTTCTTAGAATGGAGTTGACATATTTTTGCTGGACTGGAGCGGACTAGTTCTTTGGCCATTGAAATCTGCTTATTATCAGTAGGAGTTGGGTTTCTCTGTGCTGGAGCAGTATCTATAAAAACTGGAGTTGGTTTATTATCTCCTGGCGTTGGGATCTTTTGCAAAGGCCTTGTTTGTAACCCTTCAGATTCTAACATAGTCGTCTTCCCCTTGCATGCCTTGTATAGAAGAATGGTGCTTTAATTATAAAACATGCGACAACAGAGAGATGGAATAGGTACTAAAGAATAGAAAGGCATGGCATATTGACATGTATTCCCCCCATCCGGAAAAAAATGGATGGGTCTAGGCGTAATTCAGTTCTAGATACATCCTTTTTTATCCATTTCGGCAACATGTAATCCAGACGGAGGGAGTATGGTGTAAGATCTAGGGATACGACAGGACAACACAACAAAAAAACACTAGTTGAATGTAAAATTGTATGCTAGCGGAATACGTACAGAAATAACTAAGGCAACATACACATGTATGATTGGGAAACTAAGATGACATTGCAACAGAGCACTAGAACAACACTTCAATGTAAAAAACATGGTATGGTAGACAGATGAAGTACATACTGATGAATAACAATGCATAAGATATTCAGAAGCATGATGTCCAAATTAAGCAGATGGCATTGCGATAGAGT
This sequence comes from Triticum dicoccoides, assembly GCF_002162155.2. NCBI lineage: Eukaryota > Viridiplantae > Streptophyta > Magnoliopsida > Poales > Poaceae > Triticum > Triticum dicoccoides. Next base: position 461,973,665 of record NC_041389.1, read on the forward strand.
AGAATGACAGTACTTGAATTTGAAAACATGTTATCATGAATGGAATAGGTACTAAAAAACAGGAAGGCATGACATATTTACATGCATGATCAGCATGCTAAGCACATGGCATTGCAACAGAGTAGATACACTCCAGGACATTATATGCATGTTGTACCCATATCACAGGCCAAGTTAGAGCAAGGACCTTATGGGGTGAAGAGGATTCATCATCTTTCTGCAAGTCTTCTGAAGAACTGCCTTTACATGTTCCATCATATTGGGTATCATTGACATCAAGTTTATTGGCCTTTACATTGCTCCGTGAGGTTCTTGTGGATATATCAGTGTGTGCAATTATATCTGACATGCATGGAAGACAACTAGTAGTTAGATTTATGTAATGAGTGCCTGTAGGAGACGACATAAATAGTAGGACTAGGGTTAACTAGCAGCAACAGGTCTCATAAACTAAAGGGAGAACACAGATGAAAGCTACAGAATATGTATTGTTTGTACTCGAGATTAACTAGATGGCACACAAAAGTATTAAAGAACAACATAGGTAATACTAGAAGTGGTATAATACTATAATCACCAGCCTGTGGGATAGCATTGGCTGATGGATGATAACTATGGAACAACGTTACCTAAAGAACAAGTATCTTAGCAGAACTATGGAACAATGTTAACTCCTGAACAAGACCCGTAAGAGATCAACATGAATATACAGTGAAATGTGATGATCTATTTTCCATGCTTAGATGAATAACAAAGCCATAAATGTTGCACACAAGTAAGATGAGGGTACAACCTATCTGGCTGCAATCCATAGGAGTGAGCATCATGTGCTGACTTGTCGATGGCCCTGTAGTTGTTGTGGCTGTCCATGTCGGGCACGCGCATTCGATGCAGGGAACTATTGAGTGGGGACTATAGCTCCCTTCTGGTGTATGCTTCCCTTGTTGAGCAGCTGCGGTGAGTCGGAAGACGTTGTGTCTGAAGATGCAGATAACACATAATGTTAAGAACGACATATCTCTTTGATCTGAAGAAATACACTAAGAGATCAACAGCAAGGTACGAGAGTGGTCACACGTCTGTTGACTGAAGACTAAATTGGGGTCACACGATTTTATTTTATTTTGGTGCTGTCCGATCTACGCCGGATGGCTTGATGGCCATCTTGTGCCTCCCGGCTGACACTGTTTGGAATCTTCCCTGAAGAGCCAGCGACCAACGGCAGAGCAGCCTGACTCTGCCGTCCGTGGCCCCGGCCAAAACCCCGCTCCCCGCCCCACCGCATTGCCGTGGTTGCGCCGCCCCCGGGCCAATCCAAAAAGACTCCCCGTCATCCAGATCCGGCGGCGGCAGTACCTTCAACTCATGCAACTCTAAAAGATAGCCATCTAAGTGTTGCTTCTGCGACGAACTTGCGGCCCCGCACCCTAATGTTAGACACCAGCCAACCGGCAGCCTAGGAGCTCCGCCGCCTCGAGGGGTGCTGCTTCCCATTGGGAATCGATTGGCCTAGAATAAAAATGCAGACAACCGACGCCTAAATAAAGTGATTTGAGATGAGGATGCAACCTATCTAGCGGCATGGTGAAGTAGGCAGGTCTAGCTGCCGAGTCGGTGAGGTCGGCGCGGTTGCGGTGGCGACAGGCGGCAGGGAAAGAGCGATGTCGCGACGGTCGATGACTACGGGGAAGCAGCGCCAGGACTCTGGACGGATCCGAAGTTGGAGCCGCTCCGGCGCTGTGAACAACGACGGGGGTGAATCGGCTCCGGTACGGTTCACGCGGCCATCGATGAGGCAGCACCAGCAGCACGGAGTAAGAGGCACACGGCCCAGTGCACGACGGCAAATGGACAGCGTCTCCGACATTAGGGAGGAGGTCGGCTGTGAAATTGGTGCGGTGGGGGCGCCATGGAGGTGGGGCTGAGGTTTCGCGGCTCGGGAGAAGGGAGCTTCCCCGGGAGAAGGTGATTTGGTGCCCAC
>NC_041389.1:461976031-461977051 GCF_002162155.2 Triticum dicoccoides
ACCATCTCTTACGGACGCATTTTTCTGAAATGTGAGGGGGAGTTACACTTCTACCCTTGCCTATAGGCTTCTCGGCTTGGGTCTGTGTACTGAGGGTTGGGGATAGTAGAGTAACTTTGCTTCTCCCCAAATAGTGTGCGGGAGTGATTTCGGGCGAGGAGGGCGTGTTTTGAACTATAGTGGGCGCGAGCGATTTCGGGCGAGGAGAGCATGTTTTGAAATAGTGGGCGCGAGCTATTTCGGGCGAGGAGAGCATGTTTTGCCGACCATCGTTTATGAATTATTCGGCACATGTCACTTCGGCCGAGGAGAAGGTGCGCTTTGATGAAGTTACAAACCTACCCTCGATGTACAACAGGCCAATTGATGCGTGTCCCACATAGGACGGTAATTTCGCGTCTCCCATTTATTTGCTCGGGCGAATTCTACCGAGCAAAGAGGATGTTTAACGGTTCGTTCAAATTTTGGGAGAACGAGCATCCACGTCTACCTTACCAAGTTGATTCAAATCAAATTTTGAAATATTAGCTTGCCACTTCTTTTTTAGATGGAGAGATGATGCTCGGGAGTAATGTGTCTTTACATGCTTGTTGCTAGCGATTTACTATATGACAAATAGTTGACCCACTCAAAAACGCGAATCAAACCCAAAATGAAATATCTCGATTCAATGAAATAGCTCATTCAGTAGGTCAAAATAGTGAACTAAATCCAAAATTGAACACCTCAATCGATAGCATGTTGTACAGTATTATAGTACTCCATGAACATGTTGAAAGTCAAATTAATGAACTTGTTTGATATACGCATATATCCGTTCATGTGTGGATTGCAGACAACATGTTCTCCAATTTAAATATTTGAATGCAAGTTTATATCGAAACATGGTTTATATCAGTCTTTGATGCATAAAACGCGACCTCCCCCTCTCCCGGACTCTTGTTCTCTCTCTCTCTCTCTCTCGCCGACAATCTTCAATTCTGTCGAACGCATCCGACACAAAAACCTTGTTGGTCCCTC
>NC_041389.1:461977326-461987357 GCF_002162155.2 Triticum dicoccoides
ATACTCTTTTTGCACACTTACTCATTCTCCTTCACACACACTTGATCTGTCTCGACTGAGGCACTCTCCTCGGTCCATAGCATATAGATTTATTGAAAAGTCAAACATCACAAAGTTTGAACATGTACGTGGAGAAAAACATTTACATCTAGTACGGCAAACATATAACATTAGATTCACCATGAGATGTAGTTTTGTATGATGTATCTTTGGTACTGTAGATATAAATAACATTTGCGTAAACCTGATCAAAGTTTCCAAAGTTTGACTTCTAAAAAATTACATGCACTGCATTATCGAGCGGATGGAATATCTCTTTCCCCCTCTCAGCTATCTGACGCACCACTCAGCCTTATCGGGGCTCCTCAATCTCTCTCAAACTTTATTGGTTAGTTTGGTTCGTGACCTGACCCTCATGCCTTGATGGCCAGTACTACCTGCTGTGGACGTGAGATGTAAAATATTTCTGCCTGGCCAGGCTTGTGTGGTGCTGAAGCGTTTGGTTCATGCCTGGGCCAGGCAAAGCATCAATGTCCCATCAATCAATCCATGCAACAATTATTTAATGCTAATATCCATCCATGTTGCTATTAGACTCGTGGCCGCACGACCAGGCACGGCCAGACATTCGAAATCAGTCGCCTGGGCCAGGCTACTTGCAGTGAATGGAGTCCAGCCAGGCTAATTAAAGTGCAAGGGAACCCAGGCCAGGCGGGCTTTCTTTTTCATAGGGTAGCAACCAAACAAGCGTGCATGAAATCCAGCCACAACCCAAGGCCAGGCAAAAGATGCTCATGACGCAAGCCAAACCGACCTTATATCTCCTTGGTTCACACATACACATTTCTCGCTCACGCTATACATATAGACCCATCCAACACTCTCCGCCCTTGTTCTCTCCCCATGTGACACGCACCCCCCTGAGTACCATAATCCCCACTCCATCATAGGCGCAAGCACTCCCCCCTCCTAAGTATGATTATCTCTTACTAGCCATCAGGAACACACGTATTGTCTCCTTCCATCCATACGTCTATCTCGATATCTCTCGAGGCATCTTCTATCGCGCACACACCTTGTCACGCGATCTCCCACCCATGTAGTCCCATCACGATCTCCAGGGGATCTCTCTATGACAAACATACTCTCTCTCCTCCCCATGTCTGCATTTTCTCCATACGTCTCTCTCGACCTATCTCCCTTGTTTGCCAGACCCCTCTTGGCCACGTGCTAGGGGTCTTGCTCTCTCGGTTCCAAACAACCACACACTATCTCCTCACCTTGCCTCCCTTGTCGAAGATGCATGTGTGATATGTTTTCATAAGACACGCACGCTTTTTCTATACTTTTATTGTGTGTTGTCCATGTCTCTTTCACACACGCACACACTTTTTTCACTCTCTCTCTCTCTCTCTCTAGGGACTCTGTCACGTACATAAGTATATGGATGTTTTGAAAAGTCAAACCTCAGAAAAGTTTGACCAGGTATATGTGGAGAAAAACATTTACATTTGGAACGATCATTAGATTCATCACAACATGTACTTACTTCATACTATCATTTATCTTTGGTATTGTAGATATAAGTAATTTCTTTTATAAACTTGGTCAAAGTTTCAAAAGTTTGACTTAAAAAAATGTTGGAACTACATTATCGAACGGAGGGAGTAGCTCTTTCTCTCTCCCTCTCTACTACCTCTCACGGGCTCCCCTCTCACTCGAACTCTCTATACCAACGGATTATACGCTCATTGTGTCAGCGTATAGCTCCATATATTGTTTAGTTGACCGGTCAACCAATCCACATGCTGCCTTGTCAGCTTGTTGTATCTTCGTGTGCTAGCCCATGTGGAAGTGGGTGAAAATAAGTAAACTAGAGGCACATCTGACACGCGGTGAAGTAAACAAAGTTGAAACCACTCGGGGTAGCACCCTGCACACTAGTAAATTGAGGGTGCATTGAGGTCTTGAGGACACACTTCTTGCGCGCGAAGGACATACTCACGCACAATTCACCACTGCGCGGTGGCATGCACAGAAGGACGCACTCGTGCACACCCAGCACACAACACACACCAGCACACGTGTACACCAGCATCGCCGCCGGTTGAGATGGACGGCGAGGCAGCGAACAAGCGGAGGCGGCTCGAGCCAAAACCGCATCCGGCGAGCCTGGACTTCATCACCACCCTCCCCGACGACATGCTGCTCGTCATCATCGGCCTCCTCCCCACCAAATCTGCCGTGCGGACCGCCCTGCTCTCCCGGCGGTGGTGCCCCCTCTGGCGCTGCGTCCCCCTCAACCTCACCGTCGACAGCTGCCTTTGCGATAGGGATTGCAAACGCATGGCCGCAGTCTCCAAGATCCTTTCATCGCACCCTGGGCCAGCCAGACGCCTTGACATCCGCATGTTCAGTACCAACTGCAAGGTCCAACCCAAGTTCGACGAGTGGTACTTATCCCCTGCCCTAGATCAGCTCGAGGAGCTCAACTTTGAAGCTGGACAATGTCGCTCTCTACCGTTGTCCACGCTTCGCCTTACGCCAATGCTGCGCCGCGCCAGCTTCAGCTCCTGCTATCTTCCCCAGATTAATGTCGCGCCCACCCTTCTTCTCCCTCAACTCAAGCAGCTCGACCTCTTCGACGTTGTCATCTTGAAGAAGGCTATGGAGCACCTGCTCCGCAGCTGTACTGCGCTCGAGTACCTTTGTCTTGAGCAGATCCACGGGTTCATTAGCCTCCACATCGCCTCGACGAATCTCCAATGGATTTATGTGTCTTGCTGGCTGATGAAGCTATGAACCCAGGGTAGGGTCATGGACCTGTCCAAGATACCCTCCCCAAGGACATCTCTAGAAGAAACCACCTTTCAATCGACCCGGAAATGTTCCACTCGACGGACTCGAAGACACTCGACCATGAAGCCTACCACTCGACAGCCAGAAGACCTAAAGTCACTCTGCACGCAAACGGTCGGTCATTAAGTAGCTTTGATGGTCATCATAGCACTTTATTTGCAGCGTTACCAGTAATGCCCGATCTTAATGTACCTTAAACCCTGTATAACTGAGGGCCGGAGGGGTCTGGCAGACTCTATATAAGCCACCCCCTTCCTCAGTGTAAAGGGTTCGCACCCCTGTAACTCATACACACATAATACCAGTCGGCCGCCTCCGGGCTCCGAGACGTAGGGCTGTTACTTCCTCCGAGAAGGGCCTGAACTCGTAAACCCCTTGTGTATACAACTACTCCATAGCTAGGATCTTGCCTCTCCATACCTAACCCCCTACACTACTGTCAGACTTAGAACCACGACAGTTGGCGCCCACCATGGGGCAGGTGTCTTAGCGACTTATTGTAGAAGTTGCGATTTTTCCGATCTCCTTCATCATGGTTTCAGGCGGAGTTTTGGTTGAGGGCCGCGAGATCCGTCTCGGCGCGCTCACGTTCATCACTGACGACTTTGCTTGGCTTCAGGAGGCTCCGCTCGACATCGACGCGCTCCCAGTCTGCGGAGCAACGCACTTTCGCGCGTGCGTCCGCGGCGTCCTCCTACGGCAACCGTCAACCCAGTATCGGTCGGCCCCTGTGTCGTCCTCCCTCCTTGTTTCCCGCCGGCGCAAGTGCTCCAGTCGGTCGAGGTTTCAACGGTGGGTGAGGCACGCGGTGGCTCGCTAGTCGGCCACCCCCCAAGTCACGGCAATCGAGCCCGACGAATCTCTCTATGGCATGTTCGACCTGTCGATTGGCTCCGCAGAGACTGCATCCGAGTGCGACAGCAGTGATCCCGCAGTGGAGGTTCTGATGGTCGATGGACCAGGCAGTCCTCCCGGTTTCCCCCGCACCGACAGAGGCGACGGCGGAGGCGATCCTTCGCATGTCCATGAAGAATATCTCCCCGAGCCCCTCACTTCGCTGCAGAGGGAAGATCTTCGCCGCCGGAACATGGATGCGCTGCACACTCCTATCGTTGGAGAAACCCCCGAGGCTCGTGCCTTAGAGGACGCGCTCTTGGCTAACTTGGCTGAGCGCACTCGACTGAAGAACCTTCAGCGAGCACTCGATGAGCGTGCATGGCAACGGGTTCCAGAATCCAGTCGACATCAACTCTTTCCACAGCCGACTCAGGTATATTGAACTCCGATCCAGAATTTAGCGGCTGCGGCCCGTATAGCAGAGTCGATTCAGCCTTCCCAGTCAGAGGCTGGCAGAGGCTTGTTATAGATCAGAGATTTACTCCGGGCAACAGGAGATCAAAATTCAGCTATATCGCAGTCGCAGAATAGGATTCACAGCAGATCCGTTGCTGCAAATACAGTCCAGTCGGCCCATAGCCCAAGATCACCCCCGAGGCGTGAGGAACATGGAGACCGGCATGATCAGTACAAGAACCGTGAGCAGTATGATCACCAAATCGATCACGATGATCGACGTCGAGTGCCCACCCCTCCCCCAAGGGGTGGATCATACGCGCCTCGACAACAGGATGATAGACGCCATCACAATGTTGGGCGAAGGATTCCAGTCGACCCCAGAGAACCAGGCTTTGATGCGAGATCCATTATCGTTCAAGGTTTGGTCGACAGGAACAGAGCTCACCGAGAAGGTCATGACAAAGATATACCCACCAGCAGCAGAATACACGTCTCGGGACCAGAGTGTTTCAGCAGAGCCATCAGGGCCGCGGTGATTCCTCCCAACTTCAGGTTGGCGACTGGAGTCAGTAAGTTCACTGGGGAGTCCAAGCCTGATACTTGGCTTGAAGACTACCGAGTGGCTGTTCAGATTGGCGGTGGCAATCATGAGGTGGCCATGAAACACCTGCCTCTTATGTTGGAGGGCTCGGCCAGAGCATGGTTGAATCAGTTAGCACCCAGCAGCATTTACACTTGGGAAGATCTTGCCCGAGTGTTTGCCAGAACATTTGAAGGAACCTGCAAGCGACCAGCAGGATTGACAGAGCTGCAATCTTGTGTGCAGAAGTCGAATGAAACTTTGAGAGATTACATCCAAAGATGGATCACATTGCATCACACGGTAGAGAATGTATCTGATCACCAGACAGTCTGTGCCTTCAAGGAAGGCGTTAGGTACAGAGAGCTAAACCTAAAATTCGGTCGAACCGAAGACATGTCTCTGAGTCGAATGATGGAGATTGCCACCAAGTATGGCAATGGTGAGGAAGAGGATCGGCTCCGGAGTGGCAAGCACAAGTCAGTCGCCCACGAAACCGGAGGAGGGAACTCCAGTCGGAAGCAAAAGCGGAAAGCCGAGCCAGCTGCTCCTGGAGAAGCCTTGGCCGTGACTCAAGGAAAGTTTAAAGGGAAGCCCAAAGGGTATTGGAACCCTAAGAAGGTGAAGGACAAGGAAGGAAATGACGTGATGGATTTTTCATGCCACATCCACATGAAGAGGGTAAATTCATTTACCCAAAACATACCACTCGACAGTGTTGGCTCTTGATCCATCAATTCCAAGGGAAACAACCCAAAGATAAAGAAAAGGAGTCGGTCAAAGTTGAGGACAAAGAGGATAGTGATGATGGATATCCCCATGTCAATTCGACCCTGATGATTTTTGCTGATGTTGAAAGCAAAAGTCGACTGAAAGTTATCAACCGAGAAGTGAATATGGTTGCTCCGGCGACACCCAGTTATCTGAAATGGTCTCAGACTGCCATCACATTCAACCAGTTCGATCATCCGACACACATAGCCACCCCTGGGAGGCAAGCTTTGGTGGTCGATCCAGTCATCGAAGGCACTCGACTGACTAAGGTTTTGATGGATGGTGGTAGTGGCCTGAATATATTATATGCAGAGACGCTGAAAGGGATGGGCATTCCGATGTCTAGACTCAGTACCAGCAACATGAGTTTCCATGGAGTCATTCCTGGAAAGAAGGCTGAGTCACTCGGCCAAATTGCTCTTGATGTGGTTTTCGGCGATTCCAAGCATTACCGCAAAGAAAAGTTGATGTTTGAAGTTGTGGATTTCCAGAGTGCTTATCATGCTATTTTGGGCAGGCCAGCTTATGCACGTTTCATGGCTCGACCATGTTATGTGTACCTCAAATTGAAGATGCCTGGTCTCAAAGGTGTGATCACTATTACTGGCAATCGTAAGAAGGCGGAAGAGTGCTTTTAGAAAGGCTCAAAGATCGCCGACGCTCAGATGGCAGTGGTGGAGCTGCAGGAATACCAGAAAACTGCATATCCGAGTGATTTGTTGCGAGCCAAGAAGCCCGCTACGGAATCAACATTTCAGTCGTCTAGTGAGACAAAACCGATTCACATTCACCCGACCGACCCCAATGCTGCTTCGACTCATATCTCTACAACACTCGACTCCAAATAGGAAGAAGCGCTCATCCAGTTCCTCCATGAGAACTGGGACATCTTTGCATGGAAGCCTTCTAACATGCCGGGTGTTCCCAGGGGGCTGGCTGAGCATTGTCTACGAGTCGACTCAAAAGTGAAACTTGTCAAAGAACATCTGCGACGGTCCGCCGTCTAGAAAAGGAAGGCCATTGGCGAGGAGGTGGCTCGGCTCTTAGCAGCGGTGTTCATCTGAGAGATTTACCACTCCGAGTGGCTCGCCAATGTTGTCATGGTCCCCAAAAAGGACAAGTCACTTTGCATGTGCATCGACTTCAAACATATCAATCGGGCCTACCCGAAAGATCATTTTCCTCTCCCCCGCATCGACCAAATAGTTGACTCGACTGCGGGATGTGAGCGCCTGTCTTTTTTAGACGCCTATTCCGGTTACCATCAGATCCGCCTGTATGGACCGACGAGATCAAAACATCTTTCATCACTCCATTTGGGTGCTTCTGTTATGTCACCATGGCATTCGGCCTCAAGAATGCCGGAGCCACGTTCATGAGGATGATTCAAAAGTGTTTGCTCACTCAAATCAGTCAGAATGTGGAAGCATACATGGATGATATTGTGGTCAAGTCACGGAAAGGTGCTGACCTGCTGACTGACCTTGCTGAGACATTTGCCAACCTCAGGAGGTATGATATCAAGCTTAATCCATCAAAGTGCACATTTGGAGTTCCTGGCGGAAAGTTACTCAGTTTTCTCGTTTCCGAACGAGGAATCGATGCCAATCCAGAAAAAGTTGGTACTATACTCCGAATGAAATGTCCTGTGCGTGTGCACGATGTGCAGAAGCTTACTGGTTGCTTGGCCGCTTTAAGTCGATTCATCTCTCGTCTCGGTGAGAAGGCATTGCCTCTTTACCGACTGATGAAGAAGTCAAACAAGTTCGAGTGGACTCCTGAAGCTGATGCAGCGTTTGCAGAGCTAAAAGCCCTGCTTTCCACCCAGCCAGTGTTTGCTGCCCCAATCAGCAAAGAGCCTTTGCTGCTTTACATTGCAGCCATGGGACAAGTCATCAGTACAGTACTTACGGTCGAGCGAGAAGAGAAGAAGGAAAAGCCTTTAAAGTTCAGCGCCTAGTATATTATGTTTCTAAAGTTTTGACCCCATCAAAGCAAAGATACCCTCATTATTAGAAGCTTGTATATGGGATTTATATGACCACGAAGAAGGTTGCTCATTACTTCTCTGACCATTCCATTATAGTCGTCAGTGACGCTCCATTGTCAGAGATTCTGCACAACAGAGATGCAACCAGTCGAGTGGCAAAATAGGCGATTGAACTCCTTCCCCTAGATATCAAGTTTGAGGCAAAGAAAGCCATCAAGTCCCAAGCAATAGCGGATTTCATCACCGAGTGGACTGAGCAGCAACTGCCGACTCAAGTTCACTCGGAGCACTGGACCATGTTCTTTGATGGTTCTAAGATGCTGAATAGTTCCGGTGCTGGGGTAGTGTTGGTGTCCCCCCGAGGAGATAAGCTCAGATATGTGCTTCAGATTCACTTTGATTCTTCCAATAACGAAGCAGAATACGAAGCACTTCTATATGGGTTGCGTATGGCCATTTCACTCGGCGTCCATCGCCTCATGGTCTATGGCGACTCAGATTTAGTGGTTAACCAAGTGATGAAGGAGTGGGACGTAAGAAGTCCGACCATGACTGGTTACTGCAATGCAGTGAGAAAGCTAGAGAAGAAATTCGAGGGGTTAGAGCTTCATCATATACCCCGACTGAAAAATCAAGCGGCTGATGATTTGGAAAAAATAGGTTCCAAGAGAGAAGTCGTTCCCAGTAATGTGTTTTTGGAACACATCCACACACCGTTAGTTCAAGAGGATCCTTTCACCGAAGAAGCCCCATAGCCAAAAAGTGCCACGGATCCGACTGAAGTTGAAGTTCCAGCTGTGGTCGACCTGATCATGGATGTTTTGGTCGTCACTCCCGACTGGACGGTGTCGTACATCACGTATATCCTACGGAAAGAGCTCCCAGAGAATGAAGAAGAGGCTCGACAGATTGCCCATCGATCCAAAGCCTTTACTATGATGAAGGGACAGTTGTACAGAGAAAGCGCGACTGGAGTCGGTCAGAAATGTATAACACCAGAAGAAGGTCAGATAATTCTTGAGGATATCCACTCGGGGACCTGTGGTCATCATGCGTCCTCCCGGACCATTGTGGCTAAAGCATACCGAGCGGGGTTTTACTGGCCAAGGGCGAATGAAATGGTGAAGGAGATAGTCGACAAGTGCGAAGGATGTCAGTTCTATTCCAATATGTCGCACAAACCTGCCTCAGCCTTGAAGACCATTGCACTCGTCTGGCCCTTTGCTGTTTGGGGATTAGATATGGTTGTACCACTGAGAACTGGCAGGAGCGGCTTCACCCATGTACTAGTGCCAGTCGACAAGTTCACTAAGTGGATTGAAGCTAAGCCTATCAAGAATCTTGATGCCAGCACTGCTATCAGCTTCATCAGAGAGTTGATATTCAGATATGGAGTTCCGCACAACATCATCACTGATAATGGGTCAAACTTCGATTCCGACCAATTCAGATCCTTTTGTGCTTCTCAAGGCACGCGAGTCGACTACGCTTCCGTCGCCCACCCCCAGTCGAATGGACAAGCAGAAAGAGCAAACGGCCTAATTCTCAAAGGACTAAAACCCCGGTTGATGCGTGATCTCAAGCATGCAGCAGGCGCATGGGTCGACGAACTTCCTTCAGTTCTTTGGGGATTGAGGACCACTCCTAATCGGTCGACTGGGCGAACTCCATTCTTTCTGGTCTATGGAGCTGAAGCAGTTCTGCCGAGTGACCTGCTTCACAATGCACCCCGAGTCGAGCTCTACTCTGAAGATGAAGCAGAACAAGCCCGGCAGGCCGCAGTCGACCTTCTAGAAGAAGAAAGAGAGATGGCCATGATCGGATCGACTATCTAACAGCAAGACTTGCGTCGATTCCATGCCAGAAACATGAAGAGTCGAGCCTTTCAAGAAGGAGACTTGGTCCTCCAAGTGGATCAACAGAAACCGCAGAAGCTCGCTCCAACTTGGGAAGGCCCCTTCATTGTCACCAAAGTTCTCCACAATGGAGCGTACCGTCTTTACAATGTTGATCGCCAGATCGATGAGCCACGAGCTTGGAATGCGGAGCTTCTCCGCCCCTTTTATATTTAAGTACTCACTCGGATGAGATGTAATAAAAAGTACCTCTGTAGTTTGTTTATCAAAGACAAGAGTGTTATAATTTTCCCAGTGATTTTTGTTGCTTTTGTTTACGTGAGAAACCCCCTAGTGGGTGGCTTAGCTGCGAATCCGTTTCGCCTAAGTTCGTAAAAAAAATCCCTGTCGAGTGACGAGCAAGCCTCTCACTCGGGGGCTTAGCTGCGAATCCCTTTCGCCTAAGTATTTGAAAATCCCTGCCGAGCGACGAGCAAGCCTCTCACTCGGGGGCTTAGCTGCGAATCGTTTCACCTAAGTATTTGAAAATCTTGCCGAGTGGAGAGAAAACCTCCCACTCGGGGGCTTAGCTGCAGTCCAGTACTCGCCTAAGTATTTGAAAATCTTGCCGAGTGGAGAGCAAACGTCCCACGTGGGGGCTTAGCTGCAGTCCAGTACTCGCCTAAGTATTTGAAAA
>NC_041389.1:461987775-462014798 GCF_002162155.2 Triticum dicoccoides
CTGCAGTCCAGTACTCGCCTAAGTAATTGAAAATCCTGCCAAGTGGAGACCTCCCACTCGGGGGCTTAGCTGCAGTCCAGTACTCGGCTAAGTATTTGAAAATCCTGCCGAGTGGAGAGCAAACCTCCCACTCGGGGGCTTAGCTGCAGTCCAGTACTCGCCTAGGTATTTGAAAATCCTACCGAGTGGAGAGCAAACCTCCCACTCAGGGGGCTTAGCTGCAGTCCAGTACTCGCCTAAGTATGAAATTCATTCCGATCCGCAAGGACAACGAGGTGCAGGTCGACTGCTGCCTTCTCCTTCGGAGCTACGCCACAAATACAACATGCGCTCCATCCTGATCCGCAAGGAGGCAGGTCGACTGCAATCTGTGCTCCATCCCTACCTGCAAGAGCAATGAAGTGCAGGTCGACTAGACTTTCCACCTCAGAGCTGCGTCTCGAGCACTAAAAGTATATTCCGAGTGAAGAACAAAGTTCGCTCGAAGGCAAATGCAAGTGTATTCAATGATAAGCCAAGTTCAGATAACATCCTACGGATTCAGAAGTGCTCAGGCGTCAAGCCTATAAAAGTTTATCGGTTACAAAACCACTCGGCATTCCGAGGCAAATTTAAGGCAAAGCATAGAAGTTTTTCTTACTCCTCGGGTGGAGGACTGGAAGGCGCGACAAACTGGTCGAGGTCGATTCCATCAGCAATCCGAGTGGCAGCAGCAATGAAGGTCTCCATGAAAGATTGGAAGTCATGCTTCTTGGTATTGACCACTTTGATGGACGCCAGCTTGTCCTCTCGCGCATCCTTGCAGTGAACGCGGACCAGAGACAGAGCAACATCAGCACCGCATCTGGCAGAAGACTTCTTCCATTCTTGCACTCGACCTGGAACTTCATTCAGTCAAGTCATTAGAGACTCGAGGTCATTTTGAAGCGTCTCTCCCTGCCAGAGTGTCGTGTCGATTCGCGACACCGCAACCTTCAGTTGAGCAAGGTAGTCAACAACTCCAGCGACACGAGACTCCAGTCGGAGCACGTTCATAGCGGCTTCATCCTTCACAGGAGAGTTAATGGGGTCCAAGCTTGTCTTCACTCGACTGGTCTCCTCCTCGAAGTTTTGGCATAATTCTGTAAGCACAATTCGAAGTTAAGCCAACAGTTCTATGATGAGTTGATAATAACAAGTCAGACGGAAAGAAGAGATTACCTTCAAGCATGATGAATAGCTTCTTGGAGAGCCCTCCCAAATAAGCCTCCAAACCGTTCTTCTTCCCCGCTAGTTTGCTAGCCTTGTCACTCAGAGCTATCTTATCATTCTTCAGACGGCTAACCTCCTTGTTGGCCGCATCGAGAACAGCTTTCAGATTGGCGTTCTCCTCTTCAAGTTTACCGACTGAAGCCAGTTTTTCTTCTGCAAGCTTCGTTTTGTCCAAAGCCGCCTTCTGCGCCTCGGCGAGGTCATGGTCCTTCTTCTTCAGAGCCTCCTTAATTTTATCTGCAAAGTGACAATGAGATCACAATCAGGAATGGGCAGAAACATAAAGACAGTCGTCAAGATTCTCACCAACCATACCTTTCGCTTCATCCTTCGCCTTCTTAAAGTTCTCCTGAACAAGCTTCAAGTCAAGGTCGAGCTGGATATGTTTGTTCTCCAATTCAGTATAGCGAGCCACAAGCTCGCAGGATTTCTGCGAAGGGTCAATCGACGGACATCAAAGATAGGTCGCTTCCGAGTGAATAAGGGAAAAATCATAGCATTTCTAAGACTACATCCGAATCAAAGTATTCAACAGTAGTCTTGGGGACTACACCCAGTGGGTGCACTCAGCGTGCCCCCACTGGTTCTACCGACTTGGTCTGATCAGTCGACCGAAAGAGACAAAATGGTTATGATCCTAAACCATAGCTCACTGCCAGCAGTCAGCCGAGGTCTCATCATGATCTAAAAAAACAGGTTCTTCAGACCTTAGTCGACTGCCAGCAGTCAACCATGGTCTCGGGGACTACACCTAGTGGGTGCACTCAGCGTGCCCCCACCTGTTCCAAGATTCCATTCGACATGGTCTGACCAGACCGAGTGAAGAAGTTAGAGTGAAGAAATTTAAAATACGAAGACTACAGTCAACTGCCAGCAGTCCACCATAGTCTCGGGGACTACACCCAGTGGGTGCACTCAGAGTGCCCCCACCAATCCAAAAATTCAATCAACACACCCAGTGGGTGTACAGATACAAAGATCTTCGGAAAGAAAGTCTTCAGATAGCATATCCTAACAAAACAAGCGGTGACCAACTAACCTGGACGTTGCTCTGAAGGGCTGAGCTAGCATCATAGGCCGCTTGGATGGCTTCCCGGATCGCCTTCACCTGCTCCATCATGATCCCTGCCTGGCGTATAGCCTCCTTAGCAGCACCCGCTTGGTCCCCTGGGACGTGGTGTGTGGCGAAAAGGGAGGGCGGGTCAGCAGTCGACGACGAAGCCCGGGCACTCGTTAGTGGCACAGCAAAGGACACAGAGTTCCGAGTGATATTGCCACCCTCTGGAACCAATGTCTTAGGCATTGATACAGTCTGAGTAGTCTTGCCAGCCGACGCCTTTCTATTCCTCCTCGACCTTAGTGGCGCCTCATCATCATCATCAGGGAGATCGATGACATGGGGAGGAACTACAGGAAAAATCCAATGTTGAAATCGAAAATCCAATCAACCAGAAGTAAAACTATAGAGAGCGTACCAAGGTTGGAGGTGGCAGCGTCTTCCATTTCCTGGTCTTCGTTCTTGGCGGAGGTCTCGGAGGTAGCAGCACTGCAGATTTCAGAAACTAGTCGGTTAGTCGATGAGTCGACCAAGAGTTTGTCCGTGCTAAACAAGAAAATACAGGTTCTGCTGTTACCCGGAGATAGTGGGAATGGCCATTCTCATCCTGGGCAAGGCCTTCGGCGGCTTTGATGGCGCCGCTCGTGGATGCTTTCGCGCTTTCTCAGTCGGCGCCGGAGAAGCCGCCCGAGGGCGCTTTGACGATTGCCCAACGGGCGCAGTCGCTTTGCCACGCTCGCTCGCGGGGTCGAGGGTGAGCTTGGATCGCCCTTCCGTACGAGGAGGGTCGACTTCCTCCTCATCCTCTTCACTGGAGCCGTCGTCATCCTCTTCCCCCTCACCATCAGATTGCCACTCCTCCTCACTTTCACCTCCACTTGCCTCTCCCTCCTCGGCCTGTTCTGGTGCCCCATTGGGCATCGAGTACATCTCAGTAGTGACCTAGAAGACAACAAACAAGACAAAAGTCAGTCGATTGATTTCAAGCAAACAGAATGAAGAAAGCAAGGCCACAGTCAGAGATGCAGAGTCGGACCTTATCCACTTCATACGATTGGTCGAGTGGAGGAATCCTCCTGGCTCCTCAGGGGTTCTCCTTGTTCCCTATGATGCTCGCCAGCCACCTCTCCAGCGTGGCATCATCAATCTCCTCCGGGTGGATCCGAGTGGTGTCCTCAGTGCCAGAATACAACCACATTGGATGGTCTTGAGCTTGAAGCGGCTGGATGCGTCGTCGGAGGAAGACCTCCAAGAGGTCCATGCCAGTCATCCCGTCACGGATAAGCTGGACAACACGTTCGACCAGCACCTTAACCTGCGCCTTCTCTTCCAGGATCACCTTCAAAGAGGAAGGCTTCCTCACTCGTTCCATGGAAAAAGGAGGGAGTCCGGTTGACTGCCCTGGCGTCGGCTGGTCTTTGCAGTAGAACCAGGTCGACTGCCATCCACGGACCGAGTCGGGTAGGATCATGGCCAGAAAAGAACTTTTTCCCCTCATTTGAACCCCAAGACCCCCACACATCTGAATCACTTGTGTTCTCTCGTCACTCGGATTGGCCTTTTCACCGTCTGGGAGCGACAGGTGAAGATGTGCTTGAAAAGACCCCAATCAGGCCGGCAACCCAAGAAATTCTCGCACAAAGACACGAAAGCAACGAGGTACACGATGGTGTTGGGTGTGAAGTGGTGGAGTTGCGCCCCAAAGAAACTCAGAAATCCCCGAAAGAAAGGGTGAGGCGGCAAAGAAAACCCACGGTCGACATGGGTGGCCAAGAGAACGCACTCACCCTCTTGAGGCTGCGGCTCAGACTCCTTCCCTAGGAGCCACGCCGATCCATGGGGGATCAGTCCTCCATCGGCCAGGTCGTCAAGATCTACTTGACGAATCATCGAGCAGATCCAGTCGCCCTGGATCCAGCCCTGCGGCAGGCCGGCCCTCGATGAAGATCCGCCTCGACTGGTCGCCCTTCCCTTCACCTTCGCCATCGCTTTCTTCGCCCGCTCTAGGGCCGCCGTCTTCTCTTTCACCATCATCGCTGGCGAGATGCGCACGGGGCAGCTGCGCTGAGACGAAAGCGAATGCGGCGGATAAGTCTGGAGAAGAGAGGAGGAAATGAGAACGCACTAATCAAAAACCCCCGTCCGGCGCCTTATATGAGGTTACTTCCGAGTGACTGACTTGTAGGCCCGGGCAATCCTGTCAAATCCCGCAACAGTCGCGCACGTGATACGTGGCGAAAAAGGTGGTGCGGAGATCGAGGTGTCCTTGCCTTATCCCATCCGATTACTGCGGCCTCCTCCGCCCCGCACGCTTCCCAAAATGCGAATCCCGCTAAATCTGCGAGCTGCAGAACAACTCGTTAGTCAAAAGATCTCCTCCGCTCTATCGTTCGGAGTTCTCCAAGTAAAAAAACTCACTCGACGGGTACAAGGAATGGATCAAGGCGACTGAAAAAGAAGTTGGTGCCGTCACCTCAAGTTCATTGATCCAGAACAAGACATACGCGTAGCACGAAAATGGGTCGGAAGTGTGTTCAACTCCTTCCCCACTCAAACCTCGATCCATTCGGGGGCTAATGATGAAGCTATGTACCCAGGGTAGGGTCATGGACCTGTCCAAGATACCCTCCCCAAGGACATCTCTAGAAGAAACTACCTTTCAATCGACCCGGAAATGTTCCACTCGACGGACTCGAAGACACTCGACCATGAAGCCTACCACTCAACAGCCAGGAGACCTAAAGTCACTTTGTACGCAAACGGTCGGTCATTAAGTAGCTTTTATGGTCATCATAGCACTTTATTTCTAGCGTTACCAGTAACGCCCGATCTTAATGTACCTTAAACCCTGTATAACTAAGGGCCGAAGGGGTCTGGCGGACTCTATATAAGCCACCCCCCTCCTTAGTGTAAAGGGTTCGCACCCCTGTAACTCATGCACACATAATACCAGTCAACCGCCTCCGGGCTCCGAGATGTAGGGCTGTTACTTCCTCTGAGAAGGGTCGGAACTCGTAAACCCCTTGTGTATACAACTACTCCATAGCTAGGATCTTGCCCCTACATACCTACCCCCCTACACTACTGTCAGACTTAGAACCACGATACTGGCCCCGCAACAAGACATAAATTGGGAAGAGATCACTCCAGTTGTTCCACATTGTGGTCATTGAGAATGCACCTTTCCTTGAGAGATTGCTTGTATCAAATCTAGAAGGTCCAACAAAAATCAGGGTCATTGACGCGCCGAAATCGACAGCGTTGGTGTACTCGTCTACCAAATTCTCCGAACTCTTTATTGGATCCGTAATCGTTCAGGTACAACACTCATCTTCTTCTCCGTCTTCTTCAAATTCACATTTTTAAATTTCTTCTTGATGTATTTACGACCGTCTTCCAGAAAATGATTCCCACAAGCTTGACCCAGTCCATGCGCATAGTGAAGATCTTAGCACTAAAATCTATCGGCCCCAATCTGGATCAAGTTGTTGGATTCCTTACATGCTTTCTATGCACGGAGAAGCTACTCATCGAGGTGAAACTTCTTTCCTATAAGTAAACGATAATCACAACGTAGCTCAATTTTTTGTAATTTTCCCAAATTACGATGACAAGTGTAGTTTTCAAAACTGCATCTACGCACTGCACCGAAAGAAATGTTTTTAGTATTTTTTCTCACGTGATCACCAGCATCATTTTTATGCTGTACTACTATAGTAGCCTAGGCTAGTCATAGTGGAAAGTAACTTAGACTACTCCAGTAACTCTATGGTTCCCCTAAGAGCAAGTACTACCTCCGTCCTGGTTTACTCTTCCAATTTTGTAGTATCAAAATTTGGCCATAGATTTAACTGACAAAGTGTTAATGCATGTCACTAAGAACTATATCGTTGGGTTCGTATTTGAACATAATTTCAAATGGTGTAATTTTTAGTGGCATGCATTGGCATTTTCTTAGGTAAATCTATGGTCAAAATTTTATACTAAATACGAGGTAGTATTCCCTCCGCCCCAAAATTCTTGTCTTACATTTGTTTAGATACGGATGTATCTAACACTAAAATGTAACTAGATACATCCATATTTAGACAAATTTAAGACAAGAATTTTGGGACGGAGGGAGTACAAAAGTGGGCTATGTAGTCCAAAACATGTGCCAAATTCACTTGTGATGCATTCGGCATCAATGCCCCTCCATTTCTCACCTGGTGCCCCAATCTGGATCACCTACTTTGCTCCGGTGCCAAATTAACTCACGCAATGAAAAAACACTGCGTGGGAGAGAGAGAGAGAGGACTGAGGCAATAAAAAAACACTTGTTTGGGAGAGTGAGAGGCTGGTGTAGTTGGTTTGATTGATTTGTTGATACATATGGGT
Source organism: Triticum dicoccoides (assembly GCF_002162155.2). NCBI lineage: Eukaryota > Viridiplantae > Streptophyta > Magnoliopsida > Poales > Poaceae > Triticum > Triticum dicoccoides. Next base: position 461,994,461 of record NC_041389.1, read on the forward strand.
CTGTGTGCACAGCGGTGCCAACTCTCTCACATCGCGAGAGCGGTGCCAAAATCTTTTGATTTGACATCGATGTGTATTATGTGGCATACTTTTGCGAAATATGGCATCGGCCACATAGTGGAAGGCAACAAATGTCCAAGCTCTTCACGTGCTCCTAGTTAAATGAGAGGAAACAGAAAGAGAGAGAGAGAGAGTGAAAAAATATCACTAGACAGCCAACCCTATCGTATGAGCGAATGATATTGGTGCCTCCTGATGACACGGAAATCTTGTACAGCCAGCTGCTCTAATATGTTCTCTTCTTTTGCAGATAAAAGAAGACCCGAAAGTGAAAAATGTGCTGCACTATAACAATCCCATCGAATGCCTTGATCTCCATCTTACAGAAATTGATTTGATCGACTACCGAGGCAACGCATCTGAGATTAAATTGGCCAGGTTCTTTGTTCTGGAGGCAAGTGTGCTCAAGGTAATGAGGTTTGGCGTTCTCTGGCGCAACAATGAATGGTGTGGTGATCACCGCAAGCGTCTAAGCCTAAATGACAAAGTCTCCGCAGAAGCTGAATTTGTTTTTGAAACATCAAGTGGACAGAGACTCGAAAACTTATTTGCCCATTAGTGACTTGTCAGGGTGGTGGATTTTAAATTGTACGATAATGCTGCATCCACCTAAAGTAATGAAAGTTCTTACGTAAACTTCCTAGTAATTCCCTCTTCGTAGGTGCAACATTACTCCTAACATTTGTAATATCATTTTGAAACTTGTAATATTGCTATGTCCTATTCCTGCGTTTTCAAAATCCTGCGAATCAAACAGGTCCTGAGTTGGTGATGATGTTGTGCCTCCCATCTTTCACCAATAGCCGTCGGATCTAGATCTGACACATACAAACCAAGCTTCTCCATTTTTGCAAAAAGATGCCCTCACTTGTTCCCTATTTACAAACAACTCCTTGTCTCTCACAATCAGCCTTATCTCCTCCCCACCACATCTAGAAGGCCATGGAAAAATCTGGCGCGATGGCCATTGCCGGCGCCGTCCACCTCCAATCTTGGTGTTCCATGCAATGCATGGGCATCTACACATGGGAAATTATGTCGAACAGGGCTAGTTGTAAGCAGGCTAGCTCTACAGCCATGATGATAGTGACTGCAGACGGTGAGGTTGACTATGGTATGCCGAACACGACGCCTATACTCAGGTGTCATCTCCAGCGTAGGGTCTTGTCATTTCACTGTGAGGAGCAGCACGTAATAATTTGACCAACGGGGAGTACAATGCTAGTACACCTACTACAACATTGGTAGTACTACTACTAGTACTAGTAGCACCACCGTCTGGATTTAGGAGTACTACCACGTCCATCTGGATTTTAGTATTTGACTAGCAATATCTAGTAATGCATGTCACAAAAATGTACTACTCCCTCTGTAAATAAATACATGGTGTTTTATTCCTATCAGCGAGAGAACTTAATGTCTTTTTGCTAACTTAATGTCACCCACAGCCACTCCCACTTCCTCCCCGAGCCAGTAGAAGCCGCAGCCCGGTCGGGCAGGCCGCGGCTGCCGTCCCGAAGCCGAGCTCTCCGACGATCCCCTCCGGACCGTTCCCGTAGCTCCGGTCCCTCCCAAGCCAAGGCGACACCGCCAGGGCCTCCGCCTCTCCTCCGTGAAGCCAACCCGCCCCGCTGGAGCCCCTGGAACCGCCCCAAGCCATCGCCGTCTTCATCTCCGGCAACCTCTGCCCTCTGCCTCCACTGGAGAGGTCAATTCCGACACCGTCCGATCACTGCTAGTTACGCTACGAGTATGGGCAGGTGCGCAATCGTCTCCTCCGTCGATCCCTCCCTCTCGTTTGACTCCAAGAAGCCTCATCGTCGGTGTGTGCTCCAGTGAAGCGCAGCCTCCCTCTGTTTCCCTCTCCCCTCCCTCTAGCCTGACTAGCGGGGCCCGCTAGCCAGCCACTCATTACGCGCGCGAAGCGGTATGAGTGGTGGCACCCCGGGAGTTTACGCCTTTGACGTCACCCCCTTGTTTATTTATTTCAAATTCATTTAAATTCCAGGAACATTCAAACAACCACAACTTTTTACCTAAAATTCCAAATGCATTGATTCTTTTTGCATTGTGTTCTTTGACCAAAAATCTAACAGCACCCAAGAGATGGGATTTTTCCTTGCTGTCTAGATTTTCTGGTAATTTTTAGAAGGTTTCTTGATGTTTTCTTTTTGTGGTTTTGTTTATTTTCAGAAGAGCCAGCTTGTCTTGAGGATCACCAGGAGCTTTGTGAACCTCATCAGCACTAAGGCAAGCCACAACAACATTTTTATAGTGCCACTTCAATATTTGTGATTCTCCTACTTGAACTCATAATTATTCATGCACTTAAATTATTTATATGATAATTATATTCTGTCAAAATGCTTGTCATGTTAAAATGCTTGATTTACAGAAAGTTTGAAGTAAAACTTGTTGATAAGCTAAGAAGAAACTAGTGATGAGTAAAGAATAAATGACATGGTCATGGAGTTTAATAATAATTAGTTTAATTATAATTATTGCATGATGAAAAATGATGATATTGTAGAAATGATTCTGGAATAAGTGAGGTTTGATCTTAACCAGAAAAGTATCTTGAGTTGATGATGACTCCGTGGGAGCGTGGTTAATTTAGTTATTTTTATGGTTATGTGATGCATGGGTAGTGTGCATAGCATGGCATTGTGACACCGATTGTTTTCATTTTAAGTTGAACCTGATAAACAACTCAACTTGAATATGTTGTTGATCGGGTCATGGTGCCGCTGAAACGAGTCTTTCCCAGTGCAACCACATTTGCCGGTATGGGACGGCCTTAATGCGTTTCATTGTCGTGCCTCTGGTCGGTTCCTCCATTTAGGGAAGGTTATGGGCGTGCTGTACCCTGGCCCGGTAGGCAAGCATAACCTTGTGAGCCCGTTGTTAAGTTAAGTTTTGGTACCGGGTCTCAGAGTGGATCGTGGCCACGACGGTGGTCGAGGTGTCTGGAGGTAGACACGGGGTCACCCAGGACTAGCCCGATGGGGACTGAGTCGGAATGGCTGGGAGAGTGTCATGACAATGAAATGGTTTCGTCAGAATGCCGTTGGTCCACCCGAATGGGAGTGCGAGGCCATGGGTTCCATAGTGTGGGTACAGTGTACTAACCTCTGCAGAGTGTTTTAATCTATTGATAGACGTGTCCACGGTTACAGACATGCTCGAAAGTAGGGTACACCATGGGTCAACACTTAATAAAATTTGCACACTAAGTTTGTACTGAGGATGGCAGTGAGGCCATCGTGTTGAGCTGGACCATGAGTTGGTTGGGTGGTGACCGCCGTAAGGATCACGGGCCATGAGTTGGTTGGGTTGTGATCACCGTAAGGATCACAAATGTGTTTTAGCGATTATTATGTTTGTGGTCTGGAAATGATCACGTCCGGTAAGCAAGTCCGGGGAACGAGTACCTGTTGAGCATAGTCACAGCATGTTGGATATATGGTTGCATTGTCGATTAAATGGTTAAATATCATGATATTGTTTGTCATTATGTTTATTCTTGTTGTGAGCTTGCAAGTACATTCAATGTACTGACCTGGCGTGTCATGCTAGATTTCAGGAAAGTCTCGTTGGGAAGGAGTGCTGTCCGAGTCTAGACCGTGTCCACATCGGTGTCCCTGTGCTATGGAGTCCCGCTATGATGTTGTTCCGTTGACGAGTAGTTGTCATGATCGAGGCCCCTTTATGTTCACTAAATAATGTACATATTCTTCAGCCGCACCTTGTGTGTCGCTTGGCCTCGCTAACTGTTGTAATATAAACTATGCTCCGCTAGCATGAATAAAGCGGTTGTTTTTCTGTACCAAGTTGTTGTGTGTTGCTAGAAGACAAGGTCTCTGGGCTGGCAATGCAAGGTAAACCGGTCACTCTGAGCCGGGGTGCCACAACGCTTGGTATCAGAGCCGCGCTGATTGTAGGCCATGCTAGACTAAGCGAGTTAGCTAGACGTTAGATATGAGTTGTAGCTGAGTTCCGGTAATAATTGTAGCTAGTTGTTGCATTGCATGCACTAATTTTATTTTTATGCTAACTTGCTAATGGTTGTGAGTGTAGATGGCTCCGGTGTTGTATCCATGCCGTACACGTCGCCGCATCTCCTTCTACGTGTGGCGTCGGCTGTACCCTCACGAAGACGATCCAACCTATCGTGTGTACCGGGAGCGCCTAGCTGACTCAGTGTATGAGTATCACGCCGTGGTTACTCTGCGCGCCAGTTCTGATTCCAGCTCTTACACTCGTACCTCTCGAAGTGGCTACGCTTCTACCGCTTCTTAGGCTGTCCAGTTTGCTGCATTCGAGGTACTTGTTGAGGTCCGCTACAACAAGGTCCAGATACAGAACCACCCAGGTTTCCATTACTATCCTTCTCTCCACGATATTGGTCATGTCCGTTTCCCTGTCATTGATCCGGAGTCTGATAGTGTAGCTAGCCACCTTTCTCGCTACATCACTGCTAGCTATCTTCTGATCTACAAGTTAGCCCGTGAGCTGAGTCGTGCCCGTACTGCTTTAGCATCTACTTTAATCTCTGCTCGCTCAGCAACTACTCCACCATCTGTAGGATTTACTCCTTATGTTCCTTCCAGTTCTAGATACCCTGTTTCTCCGGTTACTCCTCTGAGTAGCTCGGGCACCGCGACTGTGAGTCCATTTAGTGCTCCTGCTGACTGGGTTTCACTCCTCGCCACTCCTGTAGCCCCGATGATCCACCCTCCACCTGCCCCACAGGGAGAGCCCTCGAGGCAGCGTCATCGTGTCACTTTTAACCCGGAGGTCTCCGTTAACCCCGCCAGTTCTGGATCCGAGTCTGCTTCAGGAGAGGACCCCGTAGCACCAGCAGAGCAGTAGAACTTTCGAGTATTCGCAATCACCAGGATGGAGTATGGATGTAGTTGTACGAGTCATGATGTTTCGTTTCATGTATGAGGGTAGTTGGACCTGGCATGTCGTTATCTTTCATGTATGAGTGAGGGAGCCCTGGACTAGGGGGTGTCCGGATAGCCGAACTATCATCATCGGCCGGACTCCAAGACTATGAAGATACAAGATTGAAGACTTCGTCCCGTGTCCAGATGAGACTTTCCTTGGCGTGGAAGGCAAGCTTGGCGATACGGATATGTAGATCTCCTACCATTGTAACCGACTCTGTGTAACCCTAGCCCTCTCTGGTGTCTATATAAACCGGATGGTTTTAGTCCGTAGGACGACAACAATAACAACAATCATACCATAGGCTAGCTTCTAGGGTTTAGCCTCCTTGATCTCGTGGTAGATCTACTCTTGTAACATCCACATCATCAATATCAATCAAGCAGGACGTAGGGTTTTACCTCCATCAAGAGGGCCCGAACCTGGGTAAAACATTGTGTCCCTTGTCTCCTGTTACCATCCGCCTAGACGCACAGTTCGGGACCCCCTACCCGAGATCCGCCGGTTTTGACACCGACATTGGTGCTTTCATTGAGAGTTCCTCTGTGTCGTCACCGATAGGCTCGATGGCTCCTTCGATCATCAACAACGACGCGGTCCGGAGTGAGACTTTTCTCCCCGGACAGATCTTCGTATTCGGCGGCTTTGCACTGCGGGCCAATTTGGTTGGCCATCTGGAGCAGATCAAAAGCTACGCCCCTGGCCATCAGGTCAGATTTGGAAGTCTTAATTTCATGGCTGACATCCGCGGGGACTTGATCTTCAATGGATTCGAGCCACAACCGAGCGTGCCGCATTGTCACGATGGGCATGATTTAGCTATGCTGCCGGACAGTGCCCTGGAGGCCGCACACGAAACCGCTCCGACCCTTGATTCGGAGCCAGCCGCGCAGATCGAGGACGAATGGTTAGACACCGCCTCGGGGGCTGCAACCTCTACGGCGATAGAGCCAAATACTAACTTTGTCCCTTCTAAAGCTCGTGACTCCAAGGTGCCGGACTCCTTGCCGGACTCCAAACCTCACGCGCCCCCACCAATCGAATCCAACTAGGCGCCAATCATGGAGTTCACCGCCGCGGACATCTTTCAACATTCACCTTTTGGCGACATTTTGAGCTCGCTAAAATATCTCTCGTTATCAGGAGAGCCCTGGCCGGACTGCGGTCAGGACGGTTGGGATGCGGACGAAGAAGAAATTGAAGACCCACCCACCACCCACTTAGTAGCCGCTGTCGATGATCTAACCGACATGCTAGGCTCCGACTCCGACGACATCGACTGTATGGACGACGATGCCGGAGACGACCAAGAACCAGCGCCCACTGGGCACTAGAAAGCCACCTCGTCATATGACATATACATGGTGGATATCCCAAAGGATGGGAATGGCGAAGGAACAGTGGAGGAAGACCCCTCCAAGAAACAGCCCAAGCGCCGGCGTCAGCGGCGCCGCTCTAAATCCCACCACAGCAAGAATGGCGATTCCGGCACCGGAGATAATAATACCCGAGACAGTGCCGAAGACAACCCCCTCCAGCAAGATTCAACGCAGGAGGACGGGGATGCCAGCCCTCACAAGAGGGTGGCAGACGAAGAGGTAGAGGAAGATATTTACATGCCTCCCTCTGGAGATGAGGCAAGCCTCGACGACGACGAATTTGTCGTGCCTGAGGATCCCGTCGAACAAGAGCGTTTCAAACGCAGGCTTATGGCCATGGCAAACAGCCTCAAGAAAAAGCAGCAACAGCTTAGAGCTGATCAGGATCTGCTAGCCGATAGATGGACGGAAGTCCTGGCGGCCGAAGAGCATGAGCTCGAATGCCCCTCCAAAAGCTACCCCAAACGCAAGTTGCTCCCCCGATTAGAGGAGGAGGCATATAAACCTGCATCACCAGAGCACAATACGGCTGACCGGCCACCTCGTGGCCGCGACAGTGAGGCCTCTAGGCCCTTCACTATAACCGTACCCCGGCACCGCTCGAACAGCACAAGGCCACAGGGGAATGCTCCGGACTTGCGAGATATATTGGAGGATAAGGCAAGACAATCAAGATCGATCTAAGGATCGTGTGGGCGCCCCATGATACATGACGACAACCGTCGCGCCGGACACAGTAAGTCCGGCCGGGCCGAACACAATAGACCTTCGTCGCGATCTAGCCCAATACAGAGGCGCCACACACCCACTATGCTTCACAGACGAAGTAATGGATCATCAAATCCCCGAAGGGTTTAAACCCATAAATATCGAATCCTATGACGGCACAACAGACCCCGCGGTTTGGATCGAAGACTATCTCCTTCATATCCACATGGCCCGCGGTGACGATCTTCACGCCATCAAATACCTCCCACTCAAGCTTAAAGGACCAGCTCGGCATTGGCTTAAAAGCTTGCCAGCAGAATCAATCGCATGTTGGGAGGACCTGGAAGCCGCATTCCTTGATAACTTCCAGGGCACGTATGTGCGACCACCAGACGCTGACGACCTAAGCCACATAATTCAGCAGCCAGACGAATCGGCCAGACAATTCTGGACATGGTTCTTAACTAAGAAAAATCAAATCGTTGACTGTCCGGATGCGGAGGCCCTTGCAGCCTTCAAACATAACATCCGCGACGAGTGGCTTGCCCGGCACCTGGGACAGGAAAAGCCGAAATCCATGGTAGCCCTCACATCACTCATGACCCGCTTTTGCGTGGGGGAGGACAGCTGGCTAGCTCGCAGCAACAACCTCAGCAAAATTCCGGCAGTCCAGATACCAAGGATCGCAATGGCAGGTCACGTCGCAACAAGAACAAACGCCGCATTAACGGCGACAATAATGAGGATACGGCAGTCAACGCCGGATTCAGAGGCTCGAAACCCGGTCAGCGGAAGAAGCCATTCAAAAGAACTACTACGAGTCCGTCCAATTTGGACCGAATACTCGATCGCTCGTGCCAGATACATAGCACCCCCGAAAAGCCAGCCAACCACACCAACAGGGACTGTTGGGTATTCAAGCAGGCAGGCAAGCTAATCGCCGAAAACAATGACAAGGGGCTGCATAGCGATGACGAAGAAGAGACCCGACCTCCGAACAACAGAGGACAGAAGGGTTTTCCCCCACAAGTGCGGATGGTGAATATGATATACGCAACCCACATACCCAAGAGGGAGCGGAAGCATGCACTCAGGGACGTATACGCGATGGAGCCAGTCGCCCCGAAGTTCAACCCATGGTCCTCCTGCCCGATCACTTTTGGTCGAAGGGACCACCCCACCAGCATCCGCCACGGCGGATTCGTCGCATTGGTTTTAGACCCAATCGTCGATGGATTTCACCTCACCAGAGTCCTGATGGACGGCGGCAGCAGCCTGAACCTGCTTTATCAGGACACAGTGCGCAAGATGGGCATAGACCCCTCAAGGATTAAACCCACAAAAACAACCTTCAAAGGTGTCATACCAGGTGTAGAGGCCAATTGTACGGGCTAAGTCACACTTGAAGTGGTCTTCGGATCCCCGGATAACTTCCGAAGTGAGGAGTTAATCTTCGACATAGTTCCGTTCCGCAGCGGCTATCATGCTCTGCTCGGACGGACCGCGTTTGCAAAGTTCAACGTGGTGCCGCACTACGCATACCTCAAGCTCAAGATGCCAGGCCCTCGAGGAGTCATCACGGTCAACGGAAACACCAAGCGCTCCCTCCGAATGGAGGAACATACAGCGGCTCTCGCGGCAGAAGTACAATGCAGCCTCTTAAGGCAATTCTCGAGTCCGGCCGTTAAGCGACCGGACACGGCCAAACGCGCCCGAAGTAACCTACAACAAGACCACCTGGCGCGTTCCGAGCACGCGTAGAAATGCGACCCCAACCCCAGCCCTAGCAAGATTGCAAGACTGGTCCTTCGCGTACATCATTACGCTCTGGAGATACCATGGGCATAGGGGAAGGGGCACGACCACGACAGGCCCAGAATGCGGCTCAACCACATCAGGGGCTCCCAAGTGTGTCATTTCTTTTTTTCTTTTTCCTTTTTTCTTTTCTTACCCACATGACTCCGTTTACCAGAGGCCCTGTCCGGCAGTAGACCGGCCGAACTCACGATGCAACAGCCAGGGAAGGAGAAAGGCTGCGACGAATATCCAGGTGGTCTCCCTTACGAGTTAAATCTGTTTTATACACCACTCCGCAGCCTACCCCTGGAGGGGGGACATGTTTAATAGTCCCGTCCCTTGCTTATCGCACTATTTGTATTGTTCTGCATTCATAGCAGTACTTCTTGAATAAAACAATGCAGCACCTTTTTGCTTATAATTGCATTTCTTTCTTATACATATGTTCATTTGCGACATGTTGCATCCATACACTTGGTACGACTAAAAACACCAGGGGCTTATGTTCCCCACATCATGGTGTGATAAGTCCGAACACTTTCACAAGTGCGGCACTCCGAACTTATAGCATTATATGCATCAGCTCCGAATCATGTCTTGGGTCAATAGTTGGGTTTGCCCAGATCCCATGTTTTGGTACCTTACGTTCCGTTGTATCGGCTAAGGTAGCACTGGGAGAACCACTGCGATTGCGCCCCAGTTGAGCTGGGTTAACGCCTCAGTGGAGAAAGCTAAAACTGACAGTCATGATGAGGCGAGAGCCGGTCGCTGTTCGAGAGGTTTTTTCGAGTCCCTAAAGACTTATGCCTCTTAGAGCAAGGAACCGGCTTTGTCCGGCCCAGGCGTGGATAGCACCCCGAATTCGGCCTTCCGAACACTAGGGGCTTCGCCGAAATTTAAAATTATAGAATTCTATGGCTAAGTGAGAGTGTTCAAGCATTATAAGTCCGGTTGCCTAGTTCGTCGTGTTGAGCACCTCCCTAGATGGACCCAAATATGGGAACAAGAGTGATCAAATTTATACTGAACACCCCAGCACTCATGGCATGGGGGCTGAAGCCGACGACTTGCCATCTCTCAGATTTGATAAAAAGCCACACAGAAGGTAATATTTTAAATCAACAAGCATAGCTTAGCGCATATGAACAAAGTTTTCTGCGCACAGGATAACAAAATGCGAGTTTATTCAAATATTACATTGTTGGAGCACTCACTCGCAATAGTGCGGGCACCCTTCAGGACACTCTTATAATACATCTCGGGCGTGCGATACTCCTTGCCCGGCGGTGGCGCGTCCGTCACAAGCTTCTCAGCATCCATCTTGCCCCAGTGCACCTTAGCACGGGCAAGGGCCCGACGGGCACCTTCAATACAGGTGGATCGCTTGATGACCTCAACCCATGGACACGCATCCACCAGCCGCCGCACCAGGCCGAAGTAGCTCCCAGGCATGGCCCCATTGGGCCACAGCCGAACTATGAGGCCCTTCATGGCCTGTTCGGCCACCTTGTGGAGCTCGACCAGCTACTTCAGCTGGTCGCTAAGGGGAACCGGAACTCCGGCCTCAGCATACTGAGACCAGAAGACCTTCTCCGTCGCGCTCCGCTCCTCGGCCCTGTAGAAAGCGGCAGCATCGGACATGCTGCAGGGCAGATCTGTGAACGCTCCTGGAGAGCTCCGAATTCGGGTAAGTAACACGTAATCGACATCCACATGCTTGCTTTGCATGAAAAATGCCTTACCTGACGCTATTTTCTTCAACGCCTTGATTTCCTGGAGGGCCTTGTAGGCTTCGGCCTTAGCGGCTTTGGCACTCTCAAGAGCCGATGCAAGCTCGGACTCTCGAGTCTTCGAGTCACGCTCCAAACTCTCATGTTTTTCCACGAGAGCCTGGAGCTCTTGCCGTACCTCCGCCACCCGCACCTCCTGCTTCTCTGGCTCGGCGCGCTCCGTGGCCGCATTACGTTCGGCCACAGACACTGCCTCCTTCAGGGTCGCCACCTCATTTGTGGCCCCTACAATACCCACGTTATCCTTGTCATTCTTTTTGCAACCAAATCCTTTTCTATAAGGTACAACTTTAATAAGGTGCTACTCACCTTCTTTGTCCTTGAGTTGCTTCTTAGCATGGCCGAGCTCGTTCTCGGACCGCTCGAGGTTTTGCTTCAAAGCATTGACCTCCGCATGCAGTGCGGCAGAGGTCAGCGGGGTAGCCTGCAATCCCATATCGACATATTTTTTATGACTCCTGCGTATATCTTTTTAGATCCTCAGTCCGGCTTTTCTTTCCGAACACCGAACCGAGCATCAGGTGCTACTGTCTATGCGGTACTATTTTACATATATTAATATTCTTACCTCAAAGCCTGATAGAAGGCTGCTGCAGGCTTCGGTCAGCCCGCCTTTGGCGAGCTGGACCTTCTGAATCACCGCACTCATGACAGTGCGGTGTTCCTCCTTGATGGAAGCGCCGTTGAGCGCCTCCAGCAAGTTATCCGGTGCCTCCGGTTGGACGGAGGCTGCCGGCACCACGGTCTTGCCCTTCTTGCGAAGGGGCTGCCCGCCGGACTCCGGAACCACTGCAGGTTCCGGTGCGGAGTCTGGCACGAAGTCCGGGAGGTCGCCCTGTGCTACCTCCGGGTCCTCCTCCTCCGGATGGGTCCCCCTCTGGGATCCCACCTCGATGTCGTCAGCGTCGCGGGGAGAAGAGGCGGTTGGAAGTGAAGTGCTGTTCACATCCGACGAACCCAAGGACCCGCTCGATGAAGCGGGAAGATCGTCCTTGGGCGGACTGCAGGGTTGTATGCGGCGTTAGAAATACACCAAGTGGCGAAAAGACAAATCATGAAGTCATTTGGGAGTCCGTATACTTACGATCTTGCCAGGGGCTTGGCCCTCAGAGGCCAATCCTCGTTGTCGTCACCGGCATTGGCAGAACAGTCCGGGGGAAGAGTTCTTCCCTTCTTGGACCCTTCGGCCTCCCTCATTGGGGAGGCCCTCCTTTTCATCCCTCCCCCCGCTGGGGGAGAGGCCCTTTTCTTCTTCTCCTCGTCTTCGGATGAGGAATCCTCCTCGGAGTCATCGGACACCTAAAAGCGGGAACTCTTTCGAGTACCCGTGGCCTCCTTCTTGGCCTTCTTCTCCGGCACCACATGGGGTGCCGGAACCAGCAGCCCCGCCAGATGGGCATCCACTGGATCTTCTGGCAAGGGGGGCGGACAGATAGTCTGCTCGTCCTTCTTCAGCCAGTCCTATCAAAGGAAAGGGAGTTTAGATCCCGCATAGAGTCAAACTATGGAAAACAAGTGTCCCGTAAAGGGTGAAATCATTTACCTCGTCAGCCTGGCGCTGCGAGCGGAATCCGTGATCTTCGGTAGCGGATGCGGGGGCCTCGGCGCCCTTAAAAAGCACCTTCCAGGCATCTTCGTACCTAGTGTCGAAGAGCCCGCTCAAGGTTCGGTGCTGAGCCGGATCGAACTCCCGCAGTTTAAAGGCCCGTTGTTGGCACGGGAGGATCCGGCGGATGAGCATGACCTGGACGACGTTGACGAGCTTGAGCTTCTTGTCCACTAGCTTCTGGATACAGGCTTGGAGTCCGGTCAGCTCCTCCGAATCGCCCCAAGTCAGGCCACTCTCCTTCCAAGAGGTGAGTCGTGTGGGGATACCAGATCTGAATTCGGGGGCCGCTGCCCATTTAGGGTCCCGCGGCTCGGTGATGTAGAACCACCCCGATTTCCACCCCTTGATGGTTTCCACGAAGGCGCCCTCGAGCCAAGTGACGTTGGGTATCTTGCCCACCATGGCGCCTCCGCATTCCGCTTGGTTCCCCTTCATGACCTTCGGCTTGACATTGAAGATCTTGAGCCACAAGCCGAAGTGGGGCTGGATGCAGAGGAAGGCCTCGCACATGATGATAAACGCCGAGATGTTGAGGATGAAATTCGGGGCCAGATCATGGAAATACAGGCTGTAGTAGAAGATGAGCCCCCGGACAAAGGGGTGAAGTGGGAAGCCCAGTCCGCGGAGGAAATGGGGAAGGAATACCACCCTCTCTTGGGGCCTGGGGGTGGGGATGAGCTTCCCCTTGTTGGGGAGTCGGTGCGCGATGTCGCTGGACAGGTATCCGGCGCCGCGCAGCCTCTCGATGTGCCCCTCCGTAACGGAGGAGGCCATCCATTTGCCTCCCGCTCCGGACATGGCTGGAGGAGGTCGAGGCGAGATGTGCGGACTTGGGTGCTGGAGCTCGAGTGCATGGAGATGGATAAGCAAAGGAGGAAGAAGGCGTAGGTGAAAAGGTGGATCCTTATCCCCTTATATATGGACGGACGAAACTATGCGTCCCCACCGGCCTGGTAAAACTCGCTTTTCTCCCAAGCGCCGCAATCAATGGCGCGGTTGGGTTACCCACGTCCGTATTGATGAGAATTCTGGAATAGGGGGAGCACGATCTCTGCTTCGACAAGATGTGCCAAGGAAACCGCTTTGCTAAACGCGCTGAGGCGGTATAATAAAAACGATTCGAGTAAAGGCTTGGTTGTGGTGTGACGTCACACCACGAAATATGTCAACAGATTGAACTTGTGTAAATATTATTCTCTCTACGGTGGAATGTGGAATTTATTTTGCAGAGCCGGACACTATCCTGGTGTTCACAATCTTCTACAAATTATTCGGAGAAGGAACCCGCCTTGCAATGCCGAAGACAATATGCGCGCCGGACTCGTCGTCATTGAAGCCTGGTTCAGGGGCTACTGAGGGAGTCCTGGACTAGGGGGTGTCCGGATAGCCGAATTATCATCATCGGCCGGACTCCAAGACTATGAAGATACAAGATTGAAGACTTCGTCCCGTGTCCGGATGGGACTTTCCTTGGCGTGGAAGGCAAGCTTGGCGATACGGATATGTAGATCTCCTACCATTGTAATCGACTCTGTGTAACCCTAGCCCTCTCCGGTGTCTATATAAACCGGATGGTTTTAGTCCGTAGGACGACAACAATAACAACAATCATACCATAGGCTAGCTTCTAGGGTTTAGCCTCCTTGATCTCGTGGTAGATCTACTCTTGTAACATCCACATCATCAATATCAATCAAGCAGGATGTAGGGTTTTACATCCATCAAGAGGGCCCGAACCTGGGTAAAACATTGTGTCCCTTGTCTCCTGTTACCATCCGCCTAGACGCACGGGACCCCCTACCCGAGATCCGCCGGTTTTGACACCGACAATGAGTCTATGTATAATTATGTTGGACTTTATTTTATTCGTCGTATTTTCTTCGCCTTTTCGGTTTCACTTGGATTTTTGTTGCTGGCATCTCCCCAGTTTATGTTGAATGCTTATCATCTCGGTTGCGTTGACTTGGGAAAAATCATATTAGGATGATGCAGGGAGGCTGTAGTAGCAACGTTCACGAGGGTTCTCCTGTTCGGTGTTCCGCACGACAGGCAGGGCAATCACCCGAGCCGTACGTTCCACCACCGCCTCCACCACCAAATCCTCCCTCCACCGAGCAAATTATGCGTATGTTCAAGGAACGACGAAATAATGATCTGATGGAAATGTTCAGAAGTATTCAAGCAATGGTTGGACAGAATGGAAATCAGCCCGTCCCTCACTCCAAGTTATCTGATTTTCAAAGGACTAAGCCTCCCAGTTTCAGTCAGGCCATTGATCCCTTGGATGCATATGATTGGTTAAGAACTATGGAAAAGAAGCTTGAGGTTGCTTGAACTGATGAAGAGGATAAGGTTCCAATTGTAACACATTATCTGGAAGGCGCTGCTGCTATATGGTGGGAAAATGAAAAAGCCATAGGGACTGCTAATGAAGCAATTACCTGGTCAAGATTCAAGGAGCAATTCCGGAAATATCACATCCCTACGGGAATTATGAAGACTAAGCAGCGTGAATTTCTCGCGCTCCTCCAGGGAACTCAGTCAGTAGGGGAATATTTGCAGAAATTCAATCACCTGTCACGTTACTCTCAATATGATGTGGCCACTGAAGAAAGGAAGATGGACAGGTTTCTTGGTGGATTAAACTCGCAACTTCGTTGTGCTCTCAGTGTGTTTGATTTCCCAGATTTCCAAACCCTAGTGAACAAGGCTTTCATTGCTGAAAGGGAAAACAAGATTGTATCAGATAATAAGTCTGCCCATAACGATCACAAGCGCAAGTTTGAGCCCAAAAAGGAAATGCAACCAGTGCAGAAGGTTCGTACCTGGCAACCAACTCAGGTAGCATACCAGCCTAATTGGCAACAAAATGTTAACCAGGCCACCGCCCAAGTCAAGAATGACGTGCTCAACCCAGTTCTGGAAAACCGCCTACGCAACAATTCTTGTTACAGTTGTGGAAAAACCGGACATTATGCCAAACAGTGTCCCAAGAACAAACGGACCAATGTTATGTTCAAGCCACAAGTCCATTATTTGGAGGCAGGTCCAAGTCAGCACGATGTCACGGGATACGTTCATCACATTTCCGCCGACGAAGCCCAAGAAAATCCCGAAGTCGTCATTGGTATGTTCCCTGTTAATAACATACCTGTAGTAATTTTATTTGACTCTGGGGCTTCCCACTCTTTTATTTCTCAGAGTTTTGTTGCCCAAAACAAATTTCTTTGTTTGCTTTTGGGCAAGAATATGCTGGTACAAACCCCGGGATCTCTTATCGGAAGCAATCTAGTCTGCCGCAATCTAGAAGTCAGTATCAACGGGATCCGTTTTCCAACCTCTTTGATACTTATTGAGTCTGATAAGTTGGATGTTATCTTGGGCATGAATTGGCTGACTCGGTACCAAGTGTGCATAAATTGTGCGACCCGAGAAGCCAACTTGACCGGCCAAGAGGGACAAACTACAAAGTTTATTGCTCGTAGGAGCATACCCTCCAAGAAAATGGTCTTTACAGCAATAGCTGAAATGGAATTAATTCTGGTGGTTAGCGAGTTTTCTGATGTATTCCCAGAAGAACTGCCAGGCATGCCACCTGATCGAGAGCTTGAGTTTGCAATAGAACTTGTGCCCGGAACCACACCAATACACAAGAAATATTATCGAATGCCGTCATCCAAATTAGTGGAGCT
This sequence comes from Triticum dicoccoides, assembly GCF_002162155.2. Classification (NCBI taxonomy): domain Eukaryota; kingdom Viridiplantae; phylum Streptophyta; class Magnoliopsida; order Poales; family Poaceae; genus Triticum; species Triticum dicoccoides. The sequence continues at coordinate 462,010,449 of NC_041389.1, forward strand.
AAAGAAACAACTTGATGAAATGCTCCAAAAAGGGTATATTCGCCCTAGTTCCTCACCATGGGGATCACCTGCTATTTTTGTGGACAAGAAAGATGGTAGCCTCCGTATGTGCATGGACTACCGACAGTTGAATGATGTCACGATCAAAAACAAATACCCTTTGCCAAGAATTGATGATTTGTTTGATCAGCTCAGTGGAGCCAAGGTGTTCTCAAAGATTGATTTGCGGACTGGATATTATCAGCTCAAAATTAAAAAGGAGAATATTCCCAAGACCGCATTCACCACTTGCTATGGTCTCTATGAATATACAGTCATGTCTTTCGGCCTCACCAATGCCCCCGCCTTCTTCATGCACATGATGAATAAAGTATTCATGGACTTCCTCAATAAGTTCGTGGTTGTCTTCATCGATGATATACTTATTTACTCAAGAAGTGAAGAAGAGCATAAGGAACACCTCCGAGCAGTGTTGCAACGACTCAATGAGCACCAGTTATATGCCCAATTTAGTAAATGCGAGTTTTGGCTCAAGAAAGTTGGATTCCTCGGGCATGTGCTATCCGCCGAAGGTATAGCCATGGACCCAAGCAAGGTAAAAGAAGTGGTCGACCGGTTGCCACCCACCACCGTATCTGAGATCCGGAGTTTTCTTGGATTAGCCGGATACTACCGCCGTTTCATTGAAGGATTTTTCAAAATTGTTAAACCCATGACGGAGCTGCTAAAAAAGCATAAGAAGTTTGAATGGACTACGGACTATGAGAAAAGTTTCACCGAGTGGAAGAAATGCTTGACAACTGCGCTAGTATTAACGCTTCCAGATATCTACCACAGTTTTGACGTATACTGCGACGCTTCCCGGCAAGGACTAGGATGCGTGCTTATGCAAGATGGCAAAGTGGTAGCCTATGCCTCACGGCAGCTACGACCCCACGAAGGAAATTACCCCACTCATGATTTGGAAATGGCCGCAGTAGTTCATGCTTTAAAAATTTGGAGACACTACCTCATTGGAAAAAGGTGCCAGATTTTTACCGATCACAATAGCCTCAAGTATATATTTACTTAGCCGGATTTAAATCTTTGTCAACGAAGATGGCTTGAGTTGGTCAAGTATTATGACCTTGGAATAAATTACCATCCGGGTAAGGCCAACGTGGTTGCCGATGCACTCAGCGAAAGCCCGTCAGTTTAAATGTCATATTGGAATCTTTGCCTTCCGAACTTAAAGAAGAGATTGCTCAGCTCAACCTGGTCATAGTTGAGGCTGGCCTTGCCAATATTCTGAAGGTTACCCCTACTCTTGAGGAAGAAATCCGAAAAGCCCAGCCAGGCGATGCCGATCTGCAAAAATGTATCAAGTCTTCCGATTTTTTGAAGGATCAGTGCGGTACCCTCCGATTCAGGGGAAGGATTTGTGTGTCTAATCAAGCGGATCTGAAGCAGAAAATTCTGTCAGAAGCCCGCGAATCCTCGTATTCAATCCACCCTGGCGGTACAAAAATGTATGAAGACCTTCGACAAATATTCTGGTGAGATGGAATGAAGAAAGACATTGCTTATTTCGTGGCATGTTGCGACATACGCAACACAGTAAAGGCAGAACATCAAAAACCAGTCGGACTTCTCCAACCGCTACCAGTGTCACAATGGAAATGGGACGATGTTTGTATGGATTTCATCACAGGACTACCCAAGACCCGATGGGGCAATAATGCGATCTAGGTCATAGTCGATACATTAACCAAGGTGGCCCACTTCCTCCCAATCAAAACCTCATACCGAGCAGATGAGCTTGCATGACTGTATGTATCCAGAATAGTCAGTCTGCATGGAGTTCCCCGAACCATCACCTCTGACCGAGGTTCGCTTTTCACCTCCGCTTTTTGGTCTCGTCTCTATGAGGCCCTCGGAACGGAATTGAAATACAGTACCGCTTATCATCCTCAGACGGATGGGCAGACAGAAAGGGTAAATCGGATACTCAAAGATATGCTCCGAGCTTGTGCTTTGGCCCAAGGACCACAATGGGAAGATTTCTTGTCGTACGCCGAGTTCTCATATAACAATGGCTTCCAGACTAGTTTAAAGGTGTCACCATATGAAGCTTTGGATGGCCGTAAGTGCCGCACTCCATTAAATTGGTCTCAAACCGGAGATAGTCGTATTTTCGGCACGGATCTCATGCTGGAAGCCGAAAAGCAAGTCAAGGAGATCCGCGACAAATTGCAATTGGCCAAATCGCGACAGAAAAGTTATTACAATGCAAAGCACCGACAGATCAGCTTTGAACCCGGAGAACATGTCTATCTTTGAGTCACGCCTACGAAAGGAATCAAGAGGTTTCAAACCCGTGGAAAATTGGCACCCATGTTTATTGGTCCATTTCCCGTTATGACACGGGTAGGTGCTGTGGCATATTAGTTGGAGTTGCCCCCTGAGCTGTAAGACGTGCACAACGTGTTCCACGTTTCACAATTGCGATGGTGCATATCACCGCCCGAGAAAAAGATCGATTTGACAGAGATAGAGCTGGCAAAGGACTTAACCTATGAAGAGAGGCCAGTGAAAATTTTGGATCAAATGGAAAGGGTCACTCGCAGTAAAGCACGAAAGTTTTACAAGGTCCAATGGATGCATCATACTGAGTCAGAATCAACCTGGGAATCAGAAGAATTTCTAAGGGCATGTTATCCAGAATGGTTTTCCCAAGCTACCGAATCTCAAGGACGAGATTCATTCTAAGTGGGGGAGGTTTGTGACAGTCTGGTTTTTGCCCTCTCTTCTTTGCTTGATTTTCAGTTGAGTTGGTTTTGAATTTGGAGTTGTGAATCATTTCATTTGGACTTAACCACTTGGGCACCCCTTGATTTTCACCCAAGTGTTCCCTCTCCTCCTCACAACCATCATTTCACCCCTGGTCCAACCCAAAAATATTGGTTGGAATATTTTTCTTAAATGAAAAATATTTATTTTGACCTCCAAAACCCTAGCTAACCCTTTGAGCTCCAAAGCAACCCTAATTTTTCTTGCCCCAAAAATCCTGAGAAAAATCCCAATTATTCTTTGGACCCTAGGGCAGCTTTCTGAGCAAAAATATTTCACCTCTCTTTGGAATATTTTGGCTACAGGAAATAAAGTCATTTCTGGACAAAAATGGTAGTTTCTACAGCAACTACCTTTTTACTAGCTCCATTGTTGCTGGTCTTTCCTGTGCCTATTTACCTTAGTAAGTGTAAGCTAAACCCCAAAGCTCAGCCCTTGACGCCCAGTGGTTTGACCACAGTAACTCTCCAAAGTTACTGACTAGTAACTTGTCAGTAGCGCAAATTTTTTCTACTATACCTACATCTTAGCCAAACCGTGGTAACAACTCAGTTTAATAAGGACTACACGCCAGACATCTTTGTTAGTGCGTAGGGTGGCCTGATCTCACGGTTCACGCGGTAACCGCGTTCGTCCGAGCATGCTGGCATGCCAAACGCGCGCTCTGCGTGCCGCCCGATGCTCTTTTGAGCGCGTGATCGCTGCCCAGCCGGCCAGAGCATGCCACACCTCGCCACCATCCTCATCTCCACCTCCATAACTCCCCCCCTGACGCTCGCCGACGTCGGAGCTCGCCGCAGCGAGCACGGGCATGGTCTAGCCAACAGCATAGTGCATGGTGCACTGTGCTCGTCGCTTTCCCCCTTGCTCTTGTGCTCGTCCGCGCCCGCGCATAGTTCCTGTGTGACCTCCGTCGTCTTCTCCCTCTCTCTCTGGCGCCGTTCGTCGCCGGGCGCCGTGGACAGGTGTCCTTCGGCGGAGCCCGAGCCCTCCTCGCCGCCTGCCTATAAAAGCAGCCACCCCCAGCCTCTTGGAGCACCCACAACCACTCCCACTTCCTCCCTGAGCTAGTAGAAGCCGCAGCCCGGCCGGGCAAGCCGCGGGCTGCCGTCCCGAAGCCGAGCTCGCCGGCGATCCCCTCCAGATCGTTCCCACAGCTCCGGTCCTTCCCAAGCCAAGGCGACCCCGCCAAGGCCTCTGCCTCTCCTCCGTGAAGCCAACCCACCCTGCTGGAGCCCCTGGAACCGCCCCAAGCCGTCGTCGTCTTCATCTCCGGCAACCTCCGCCCTCTGCCTCCGCTGGAGAGGTCGATTCTAACGTTGTCCGGTCACCGCTAGCTACGCTACGGGTACGGGCAGGTGCGCAAACATCTCCTCCGTTCATCCCTCCCTCTTGTTTGACTCCAAGAAGCCTCATCACCGGCGTATGCTCCAGCGAAGCGCCGCCTCCCTCTGTTTCCCTCTCCCCTCCCACTGGCCTGACTAGCGGGGCCCGCTAGTCAGCCACTCATTACGCGCGTGA
>NC_041389.1:462015011-462033092 GCF_002162155.2 Triticum dicoccoides
TTAAATTCTAGGAACCTTCAAACAACCACAACTTTTTACCTAACAGTCCAAATGCATTGATTTTTTTTGCATTGTGTTCTTTGACCAAAAATCTAATAGCACCCAAGAGATGGGATATTTCCTTGCTGTCTAGATTTTCTGATAATTTTCAGAAGGTTTCTTGATGTTTTCTTTTTGTGGTTTTGTTTATTTTCAGAAGAGCCAGCTTGTATTGAGGATCACCAGGAGCTTTGTGAACCTCATCAGCACTAAGGCAAGACACGTCAACATTTTCATAGTGCCACTTCAATATTTGTGATTCTCCTACTTGAACTCATAATTATTCATGCACTTAAATTATTTATACGATAATTATATTTTGTCAAAATGCTTGTCATGTTAAAATGCTTGATTTACAGAAAGTTTGAAGTAAAACTTGTTGATAAGATAAGAAGAAATTAGTGATGAGCAAAGAATAAATGACATGGTCATGGAGTTTAATAATAATTAGGTTAATTATTATTCTTGCATGTGAAAATGATGATATTGTAGAAATGATTCTGGAATAAGTGAGGTTTGATCTTAACCAGAAAAGTATCTTGAGTTGATGATGGCTCCGTGGGAACGTGGTTGATTTAGTTATTTTTATGGTTATGTGATGCATGGGTAGTGTGCATAGCATGGCATTGTGACATCGGCTGTTTTCATTTTAAGTTGAACCTGATAAATAACTCAACTTGAATATGTTGTTGACCGGGTCATGGTGCCGTTGAAACGAGTCTTTCCCAGTGCAACCACATTTGCTGGTATGGGACGGCCTTAATGCGTTTCATTGGTGTGCCTCTGGTTGGTGCCTCCATTTAGGGAAGGTTATGGGCGTGCTGTACCCTGGCCCGGTAGGCAAGCATAACCTTGTGAGCCCGTTGTTAAGTTAAGTTTTGGTACCGGGTCCGAGAGTGGACCGTGGCCACAATGGTGGTCGAGGTGTCTGGAGGTAGACACGGGGCCATCCAGGACTAGCCCGATGGGGACTGAGTTGGAATGGTCGAGAGAGTGTCATGACAATGAAATGGTTTCGTCGGAATGCCGTTGGTCCACCCGAATGGGAGTGCGAGGCCATGGGTTCCGTAGTGTGGGTACAGTGTACTAACCTCTGCAGAGTGTTTTAATCTATCGATAGCCGAGTCCACGGTTACGGACATCCTCGAAAGTAGGGTACACCATGGGTCAACACTTAATAAAATTTGCACACTAAGTTTGTACTGAGGATGGCAGTGAGGCCATCGTGTTGAGCTGGACCATGAGTTGGTCGGGTGCTGATAGCCGTAAGGATCATGATACGTCTCCAATGTATCTATAATTTTTTATTGCTCCTTGCTACTTTATCTACTGTTTTAGGCAATATTGGGCTTTATTATCCACTTTTATATTATTTTTGGGACTAACCTATTAACCGGAGGCCCAGCCCAGATTTGCTGTTTTATGCCTATTTCAGTGTTTCGGGGAAAAGGAATATCAGACGGAGTCAAAACGGAACGAAATCAACCGGAGAAGTTATTTTTGGAAGGAAAGCAACCTGATGGACTTGGAGTGCATGTTAGGGGAGTCTCGGTCTGCCCACGAGGGTGGGGGGCACGCCCCCTGGGCGCGCGCCACTGCCTCGTGAGCACCCCGGAGGTCCACCAACGTACCCCCTGCACCCATATATACCTACGTACCCTAAAACTTCCAGAATAGAAGACAGATCGGGAGTTCCACCGCCGCAAGCCTCTGTAGCCACCAAAAACCAATCAGGACCCTGTTCCGGCACCCTGCCGGAGGGGGATCCCATCACCGGTGGCCATCTTCATCATCCCGGCACTATCCATGACGAGGAGGGAGTAGTTCACCCTCGGGGCTGAGGGTATGTACCAGTAGCTATGTGTTTGATCTCTCTCTCTCTCTTGTTCTCTCTCGTGTTCCCTCTATGGCACGATCTTGATGTATCCCGAGCTTTGCTATTGTAGTTGGATCTTATGATGTTTCTCCCCCTCTACTCTCTTGTGATGAATTGAGTTTCCCCTTTGAAGTTATCTTATCGGATTGAGTCTTTATGAGAACACTTGATGTATGTCTTGCTGTGATTATCTGTGGTGACAATGGGATATCATGTGCCACTTGATGTATGTTTTCGTGACCAACTTGCGTGTTCCACCCATGAACCTATGCATAGGGGTTCGCACATGTTCTTGACTCTCCGGTAGTAGCTTTGGGGCACTCTTTGAAGTACTTTTATGTTGGTTGGATGAATCTGAGATTGTGTGATGCATATCGTATAATCATGCCTATAGATACTTGAGGTGACAATGGAGTATCTAGGTGACATTAGGGTTTTGGTTGATTTGTATCTTAAGGTGTTATTCTAGTACGAACTCTTTTATAGATCGATCCGAACGAATAACTTTGAGGTGGTTTCGTACCCTACCATAATCTCTACGTTTGTTCTCCGCTATTAGTGGCTTTGGAGTGACTCTTTGTTGCATGTTGAGGGCTTGTTATATGATCTATCTATGTTATTATTGTTGAGAAAACTTGCATTAGTGAAAGTATGAACCCTAGGCCTTGTTTCCTACCATTGCAATACCGTTTACGCTCACTTTTATCGCTCGTTACCTTGCTGTTTTTACTATTTCAGATTACAAAAACCTATATCTACCATCTATTTTGCACTTGTATCTTCATCTCTTCGCCGAACTAGTGCACCGATACAATTTACCATTGTATTGGGTGTGTTGGGGACAAAAGAGACTTTTTGTTATTTGGTTGCAGGGTTGTTTGAGAGAGACCATCTTCATCCTACGCCTCCTATGGATTGATAAACCTTAGGTCATCCACTTGAGGGAAATTTGCTGCTGTCCTACAAACCTGTGCACTTGCAGGCCCAACAACGTCTACAAGAAGAAGGTTGTGTAGTAGACATCAAGCTCTTTTCTGCGCCGTTGCTGGGGAGGTGAGTGCTTGAAGGTATATCTTTAGATCTTGCAATCAAATCTTTTTGTTTCTTGTTTTATCACTAGTCTAGTTTATAAAAGAAAACTACAAAAAAATGGAGTTTAGTTTGTCTCATATGATTCACCTTTTTAATGTCTTTCGTGAGTATGATGGAAAGGATAATTGTTCTCAAGTGCTAGAAGAAGAAATCTCTAAAATGTTTGGCACTAAATCTTTGAATGATGAGCATGATTGCAATGTTGTTAGTACGAATTCTTTGAATATCCATGATGATAATGATGATTGCACTAGTTATGATGAAAATATCTCTTATGAGCATGTCAACTTTTGTGGAGTGCATGTTTGCATGAACACACCAAATAGAGAAGATATTTATTGAAAGAGGCATAAGTACTTAGAAACCAAAATGTTGCAAGAAGAGCTAGATGAATGTGCTGAAAGATTCAATATTTTTTGCGCTCCTTGTGAACTTTGCAATAAACATGGTCATTTAAAGCTCCAATGCTATTTGTTTCATGATCAAGTTGTGTCCAAATATTGTGATAATTTGATTACCCTTGAGCATCATAAAGAGCTTAGCCTTCTTTTGGGTTATGAAGAAATGAAACGTATAACTAAGGGTATTCCAAAATTTGCCCTTGATAGAATTCTTCATTTTGATCTAGAAGAAATTTATATGTATTGTGCGGTGAATTGCATCGAAAATCCTTATATTGCCAATTACCTAAAGAAAAGAAAGCAAATGGAAGATGATGATAATACTAATGAAAGGGAAGAGGCTTCCCAATCTCCTCCTATTATTTCTTATGATGAATCAGGTAACGAGGAGGAGCTTTCTATTCAACCAATCTCATCAATAAGGAGCTCAAAGAGGAAGGTTGAACCCACACATAATGTGAAGAAAAAGAAGAAAAGAAGGAGCAACAAAGGTAGAAAGGTATCCCTCCCAAATGATGTTGCTCCTACTACTCATTCTGATGATGATAATTGCTATACTATTGGTGCTATCAATATTTTTAATGATGAGAGTGATTATGCTTATGATATGAAAGGGCCCAAGCTTGGGGAAGCTATGTTTGATGAGGATGAAACATTTGAGAATATACTTGCTGGAATTAATGTTTGTCCCAAGCTTGGGGATGCTACGTTTAGTGAAGATGATATTTTTAGCATCCCAAGTTTTGATATGCAAAGTTGTTGTGATGATAGCATGCCTCCTACGTATGATTATTATATTGATGAAAGTGGGTTCGGAATTAGTGATCCCACTATTTTGGAGGATGTTGGATTTTATTGTGATGAATATTAAAATGGATTTCGAAGAGTGTCAACTTTATTTAGTGATTCCACTATCTTGGGAGAGGTTTCAATCGATTATGATGAGAACGAAGTTGCTACTTATGAAGATTATTGTGATGAAACTTATGCTATAAAAAGTAGTGATGATTATATTTACAAATCTTGTCATGATTATGATTACCCTTTTTCTGAACATTACTCTTTTAATGTGGAAACAATTTTTAGTGTTCATGTCTCTTATGATACTCCTACTATTCCGAATGAGAAGAACTTTGCTTATGTGGAGAGTAATAAATTTTCTATGCTTGTAGATCATGAAAAGAATGCTTTAGGTGCTGGTTATATTGTTGAATTCATTCATGATTCTACTGAAAATTATTATGAGGGAGGAACATATGCTTGTAGGAATTGCAATAATGTCAAGTTTCCTCCCTATGTGCTTCAATTTTTGAAGCTATGCTTGTTTTACCTCCCTATGCTAGTTGATTATTGTTCCCATAAGTTGTTTGCTCACAAAATCCCTATGCATAGGAAGTGAGTTAGACTTAAATATGCTAGTCATATGCTTCATGATGCTCCCATTATGTTTCAATTCTTAACTTTTATGTGAGCATCATTGCCATCATCATGCCTAGCTAGAAAGGCATTAAAGAAAAGCGCTTGTTGGGAGACAACCCAATATTTATCCTTACTGTTTTTGTGTGTACACATGATTATGATACTGTAGTAATCATGTTTTATAGCTTTTGTTTCAATAAAGTGCCAAGTAGAACCTTTGGGAAGACTTGGGTGAAGTTTATGTGATCTTGCTGTGAAAAACAGAAACTTTAGCGCTCACGAGATTAGATGCCATTTTTTACTGGAGAGTGATTTTAAGTTGATTCTTTTTGAATATGATTAATAGACAAATTACTCAGGTCCAGAAATTTCTTTCATAATTTTTGGTGTTCCAGAAGTATACGTTTGATACAGATTACTACAGACTGTTCTGTTTTTGACAGATTCTGTTTTCTATGTGTTGTTTGCTTATTTTGATGAATCTATGAGTAGTATCGGAAGGTATGAACCATAGAGAAGTTGGAATACAGTAGATATTACACCAATATGGATTTAAAATGAGTTCATTACGGTACCTAAGTGGTGGTTTTATTTTCTTATACTAACGGAGCTTACGAGTTTGGTTTTGAGTTTTGTGTGGTTGAAGTTTTCAAGTTTTGGGTAAAGATTCGATGGACTATGGAATAAGGAGTGGCAAGAGCCTAAGCTTGGGGATGCCCAAGGCACCCCAAGGTAATATTCAAGGACAACCAAGAGCCTAAGCTTGGGGATGCCCCGGAAGGCATCCCCTCTTTCGTCTTCGTCCATCGGTAACTTTACTTGGAGCTATATTTTTATTCACCACATGATATGTGTTTTGCTTGGAGAATCATTTTTCCTTTGTTAGTTTTTGATTTCTGTTAGTTAGAATAATGTTTTGCTTCTTTAGTTTCAATAAAAAGTCAAGGATAGCCATTGCCATGCTTGTTTTGATAGTATGCATGTTGCTGTTTGAAAACAGAAAGTTTACCACTGTTGCAAAAATTCCCTAGAAAAGTCAGAGAATGGTCTAACATTGAATCTTTTTGCATATTAAGCTATGATAAATTTATCACAGTGGAAATTTTAGTTAATAATTTTTGGAGTCAGGGAAGTATTGATACTCTTGCATTCTTTACAGACTGTACTGTTTTGGCAGATTGCTGTTATGTTTGCGTTGTTTGCATATGTTTGCTTGTTTAATGACTCTATTTGAGGATAGGAGTATTAAATATACAGAGGAATTTAGTATTCAATGTTGAAAAATAATTTTAGTGATTTGTTACAGTAGAAAATGATAAGGTTTTGCATTGGTTTATACTAACCTATCTCACGAGTTCTTGTTGAGTATATTGTGAATGAAGCTTTTGATAAAAAGAAGAGAAACCATGATATGAGAGGAATTAAGGAGGCACAAAAGTTCAAGATTGGGGATGCCCAAGGCACCCCCCAAGATAATATTTCAAGAAGTCTCAAGCATCTAAGCTTGGGGATGCCCCGGTAGGCATCCCACCTTTCTTCTTCAAGAACTATCGGTTAGTATCGGTTGAGCCTAAGTTTTTGCTTCTTCACATGAGTTGTGCTATCCTTGCATTGTAGTTTCTTTAGCTTTGCTTGCTGCTTGAATAAAGTATCAAGATCTGAATTTCTTAAATGAGAGAGAGTCTTCGCATAGTTGCATAATTATTTAGCTACTCATTGATCTTCACTTATATCTTTCGGAGTAGTTTGTCATTTGCTCTAGTGCTTCACTTATATTATTTTGAGAATCATTAATAGCATGGTAGTTTGCTTAATGTTAATATACTTAGTGTTCAAGATATGTGAAACTTTCTTTTGAGTGCGTTGAATACCAAGATAAGTTTGATGCTTGAAGTATTATTATTATTATGTTAATATGAAATTTTGTCTTGAATCTTTCGGATCTGAATATTCATACTACAATTAAGGATATTTACATTGAAATTATGCCAAAGTATCACTCCGCATCAAAAATTCTTTTATCATTTACCTACTCGAGGACGAGCAGGAATTAAGCTTGGGGATGCTTGATACGTCTCCAACGTATCTATAATTTTTTATTGCTCCATGCTACTTTATCTACTATTTTAGGCAATATTGGGCTTTATTATCCACTTTTATATTATTTTTGGGACTAACCTATTAACCGGAGGCCCAGCCCAGATTTGCTGTTTTATGCCTATTTCAGTGTTTCGAGGAAAAGGAATATCAGACGGAGTCAAAACAGAACGAAATCAACTGGAGAAGTTATTTTTGGAAGGAAAGCAACCTGATGGACTTGGACTGCACGTTAGGGGAGTCCCGGGCTGCCCACGAGGGTGGGAGGCGCGCGCCCCTGCCTCGTGAGCACCCCGGAGGTCAACCGACGTACCCCCTGCACCCATATATACCTACGTACCCTAAAACTTCCAGAATAGAAGATAGATCGGGAGTTCCGCCGCCGCAAGCCTCTGTAGCCACCAAAAACCAATCGGGACCCTGTTCACCGGTGGCCATCTTCATCATCCCGGCGCTATCCATGACGACGAGGGAGTAGTTCACCCTCGGGGCTGAGGGTATGTACTAGTAGCTATGTGTTTGATCTCTCTCTCTCTCTCTCTCTCTCGTGTTCTCTCTCGTGTTCCCTCTATGGCACGATCTTGATGTATCCCGAGCTTTGTTTTTGTAGTTGGATCTTATGATGTTTCTCCCCCTCTACTCTCTTGTGATGAATTGAGTTTCCCCTTTGAAGTTATCTTATCGGATTGAGTCTTTATGAGAACACTTGATGTATGTCTTGCCGTGATTATCTGTGGTGACAATGGGATATCATGTGCCACTTGATGTATTTTTTGGTGACCAACTTGCAGGTTTCACCCATGAACCTATGCATAGGGGTTCGCACACATTCTTGACTCTCCGATAGTAGCTTTGGGGCACTCTTTGAAGTACTTTTATGTTGGTTGGATGAATCTGAGATTGTGTGATGCATATCGTATAATCATGCCCACGGATACTTGAGGTGACAATGGAGTATCTAGGTGACATTAGGGTTTTGGTTGATTTGTATCTTAAGGTGTTATTCTAGTACGAACTCTTTTATAGATCGATCCGAACGAATAACTTTGAGGTGGTTTCGTACCCTACCATAATCTCTACGTTTGTTCTCCGCTATTAGTGGCTTTGGAGTGACTCTTTGTTGCATGTTGAGGGCTTGTTATATGATCTATCTATGTTATTATTGTTGAGAGAACTTGCACTAATGAAAGTATGAACCCTAGGCCTTGTTTCCTACCATTGCAATACCGTTTAAGCTCACCTTTATCACTCGTTACCTTGCTGTTTTATTATTTCAGATTACAAAAACCTATATCTACCATCTATTCTGCACTTGTATCTTCATCTCTTCGCCGAACTAGTGCACCTATACAATTTACCATTGTATTGGGTGTGTTGGGGACACAAGAGGCTTTTTGTTATTTGGTTGCAGGGTTGTTTGAGAGAGACCATCTTCATTCTACGCCTCGTACAGATTGATAAACCTTAGGTCATCCACTTGAGGGAAATTTGCTACTGTCCTACAAACCTGTGCACTTGCAGGCCCAACAACGTCTACAAGAAGAAGGTTGTGTAGTAGACATCAGATCATGGGCCATGAGTTGGTCGGGTTGTGATCGCCGTAAGGATCACAAATGTCTTTTAGCGATTATTATGTTTGTGGTCTGGAAATGATCACGTCCGGTAAGCAAGTCCGGGGAACGAGTACCCGTTGAGCATAGTCACAGCATGTTGGATATATGGTTGCATTGTCGATTAAATGCTTAAATATCATGATATTGTTTGTCATTATGTTTATGCTTGTTGTGAGCTTGCAAGTACATTCAATGTACTGACCTGGCGAGTCATGCCAGATTTTAGGAAAGTCTCGTTGGGAAGGAGTGCTGTCCGAGTCTAGACCGTGTCCACATTGATGTCCCTGTGCTATGGAGTCCCGCTACGATGTTGTTCCGCTGCCGAGTAGTTGTCATGATCGAGGCCCCTTTATGTTCACTAAATAATGTACATATTGTTCAGCCGCACCTTGTGTGCCGCTTGGCCTCGCTAACTGTTGTAATATAAACTATGCTCTGCTAGCATGAATAAAGCGGTTGTTTTTCTGTAGCATGTTATTGTGTGTTGCCAGAAGACAAGGTCTCTGGGCTGGCAATGCAAGGTAAACTGGTCGCTCTGAGTCGGGGTGCCACAACGCTTGGTATCAGAGCCGCGCTGACTGTAGGCCACGCTAGACTAAGCCAACTTAACTGGATGCTAGATACGAGTTGTAGCTGAGTGCCGGTAATAATTGTAGCTGGTTGTTGCATTGCATGCACTGATTTTATTTTTATGCTAACTTGCTAATGGTTGTGAGTGTAGATGGCTCCGGTGTTGTATCTGTGCCAGTTACAGCTGATGCCGTACACGTCGCCGCATCTCTTTCGTAACGTGTGGCGTCGGCTGTACCCTCATGGAGACGATCCAACCTATCGTGTGTACCGGGAGCTCCTAGCTGACTCAGTGTATGAGTATCATGCCGTGGTTACTCTGCGCGCCAGTTCCGATTCCAGCTCTTACGCTCGTACCTCTCGAAGTGGCTACGCTTCTACCGCTTCTCAGGTTGTCCAGTTTGCTGCATTCGAGGTACTTGTTGAGCTCCGCTACAACGAGGTCCGGATGCAGAACTACCCAGGTTTCCATTACTATCCTTCTCTCCACGATAATGGTCGTGTCCGTTTCCCTGTCATTGATTCGGAGTCTGATATTGTAGCTAACCACCTTTCCATTACTATCCTTCTCTCCACGAAACATGGTGTGTAATTTCTCGTGCAAAATGCGATCTGGCCGCGTTGGCCCGAGGTGCCGCATTAGTTATCGACCTTTATTTTTTTAATGACGTGCCATTTAGTTTTGAAGCACGACTAACTGGTACTGTACGCAGAGAAAATATAAACTACTCTACCACTACTCCAACTCCAGTACTAGTAGTATAAAAAAGATATATGGGCTGGAGCTTCAGCGCTTTCTTGCTAAGGGTTGCCCACTTGCTTCTCACACTACCACCCTCTCTCCAGATCTAAAAAAGACGGCCTCTCTCTCCCTCCTCACCGGTGGTCACAGATCCGCCGGGGAAGAAAAGGACGTGCAGCATTGAGGCACTCGTCATCGGCGAGCGAGGTCATGCACTGACGACAAGGCCGTCCTCTAAGACATTGCGCCCACGCGGGATGGCCTCCGTCCCCAAGCTCGCTGCCGTAGTGTGTGCGGAGGAGGATGACCACGAGCGAAGCCACTTCCCTCCGACCCTCAGGTATGCTACCTCTTTTCGAACCATACCCTTGTTCTATTGCCCCATCTGCCACGTTGTTGCATGTGGATCTTTTTCCACTCCACCATCTTCCCAATTTACTATCCTCTGCTCTGCTGGGCACGCAGACGAAAACCATAATTTGCACTATTAAAGGAAACCTACTTCATACAGACTAATCCATGTCTGGGTTGAATAAGGAAAGGAAGGGAGACTGTACTATCCAAGAGAGTAGGCATCGAACCCGCATCTAGGTTGAAAAGGGGAAAATCAGTAGCTAAGGAATGAGCATCGTGTCTCTTGGTTGAAGAAGGGTAGAAAGGCATGACAACGCAATAGAGAATGACCAGGTCGATCGGTTTGTTGTCCTCACATAGGAAAAAGGTGGCTAAAGAGAACAAAAATGGGATGTAATCCACATATGTTGCCTGGATATTTGTTGCTCTGGGCAACCATACCTCCCTCACCACTATGTGTTCGTGGAGGTACATCGTACTGGTGCGCCCACTGTCCGAATGGGCCTGCCATGCTCTTATTGCCACTTTTTTTTGCTATTAGTATAACGCCAGCAATCAAGTCAAGCAATGCTACTGCTAAAGTGATGCCACATTTAACTAATGCCGCTCTCAGTCTAATGCCACCGATAAATTTAAGCAATGCCATTTAATGTCACTGGATTATTTCAGGGTTAGCTGTTGATTATGGATGAATTAAAGATTTTTCAGCTAAGGCATTCTAATGCTGTTGCACAGCCAGTATACCAACGATGAAACTTGTTACTACCTTCAGATTTTTGCACTATTAATGCTTATAGATTACATACCTCACTTTCATGAGATAAGTTAATTTTTTTGTACAGTGTCACCAAAATGCCAAGGCGTTGATGTCATTTTATTTTGGTTAAACTGCACAAACAATTATGAAGACAAGAGGAAAGGTCAAGAGTGGGCACTTCCTCCTCCGACTGTTCTCTTGATTCGTTCGATCAAGTTTTTATGTTTGATCGATTATCAAGATTGGGATAGCAATTTTTAAGGTCCCCCTGAGTTTGAAATGATATTTACCTTGGAGGTACATGGTTTGCAATTTTTTAATACTGTCATTAGTTAATAATGCTAGTTACCTTCAAACTTTTGTATTTGGTTTAATGCTCATGCACAGCTAGTATACCAATGCTGAAACTTGTTACCTTTACATTTTGTATTGTTAATTCTAATAGAAACCTTTCAGTGCTAGAGTTTATTGAAATCTGTTCAGTAAAACCATTGTACTGTACCCTATAATAAACTAACTACTCTACTGTTGCACTAGCCACTAGATTAGTGTATATTTGTAGTATTCGAATGGTGTTGCATTAGCATATGGACATAAATAAAGTGTGGCAAGCTTTCCCAGATATGTGCTCAAGAAAACTACTACCTGTTTTTCTAAATACTAGACGTTTGGGTACTTTAAATTGAACCACGAAAACATCTTATATTAAGGAACAGAGGGTGTAGAGTTCACTCAAATTATCCCGATAGAGCTAGTCACACCTTTGTTAAAATTAATGTTCATTATGTTATTGGAGAAGGTCTATATGTTTGTCTCTAATGCCCGTCGACTACATACCTGACACCATGATGTAATGTTAAGTCATTTCCTTTTGTACAGTGTCACTGAATTGTCAAGGCGGTGATGGCATTTTATTTTAGTAGAACTGCACAAAATTTGCTTAAAAGAAGAGGAAAGGTCAGGAATGGCTCAGTTTTTCAGAAAAAACTATGTATGCCTTCCTGACATCAGCCGTTGTTGCTTTATTTATTCCTTCAAACAGGTGGTTAGAAATAGTCTTGCTACCTTTTCCCATTAAGAAATTGGAATGCTTATATTTGTGAGTCTATGCTTCAACTAGTGCCACTTTTATAGTAATCACACTTTCAATATCTATGCAAATAGGGATGCTCGATTTTAGTGGAACTGCACGAAAAGTCCAACTGGTTCAACATTAGGGGCATGTTTTTTTCCAAACATTTTATATCCAATTGGTGGCACTATGAGTTGTTCATTACAAAGGTACATGGTTTGCTACTATCTTGCTACTCTTTTTGTACTGTCATTAGATAGTAATACTAGTGGTTTGCATGTGAATTTATTGGCAGGGTGGACGGACAAGATTCAATGATTGGATGCTCAATTTCGGTTGTATCGATTTCACCTCTTCCATCACTGTGAACATGGATATCCTTGGTCTGATGAAGAATAGGTGCTATATTTCTGCTCTGAACCAGCAAATCAATTCAGTATGAAATTGTCCAGGGCAAAACATAACTGTACCAGATTGTTCAGTGCAGAACATGACAGATGCTAAGCGGAAGAGACATGTTTAAACCAAAAATACATGGTGTGGCATATGTCTACTAGCTGCTTGATATTTGTGCAGACAGAGATGTCTGCCCGTTGCTATTTGGCAAACAAACAAAGTGTTCACAATTTTGGTTGAACTGCACAAGAGAATAGTATAGTCACTGCATGCAGTGCCATTTGAAAATAGACACAGAAAGATTGGATAGTCACTTCATGGACTGCAGAAAAGTAGTATTGTACTATTTATTGGCCAACACTAGGTGCTTCATTGCTTTGGTCTGATTATGCAATGGGCATCATTTTGCCTAAGTTAAAGTTTGTATTCCGAAAATAGTCTTGCGGTGTGATCGAGAGAAGACCAAATCATATTGCAGTGGATGTTCCTCCATCATGTGTGGTTCATTCTCATGGTTCCAGCTGTTGGTGAAACCACTTACGTTTGCAAGAGGAATTGTAGACTTCACAAAAAAATTTGTCTTTCAGTTTGTACTGAATGTTGGCCAAGAGAAGCATCCATATTAGTAGGAAGAACATATGTTTTTTCTAGATCTTCGCTTTTGGAGCTACATATTTGTATATCATCTGTGAATCATTGAGATGCATTAACATGTTGATCTTATGTATGGGAATCGTACTAGTTAGTTTTAGTTGCGACACAAGATCCGAAGTGGCTGATCTTTGCTTTTGGAGCTACATATTTGTATATCATTTGTGAATCATTGAGATGCATTAACAGTTACTTATTTCTATTTGCTCAGTGTTTACAAGTTACTGATCGATCACTAGCTAGCCTATAAATGCGCTCCTGGCAGTTTTATTTGCGACGCAAGATGCGAAGTGGTAGTTTTTTGAATAAAAATGCCTACCTCTGAAGAAACGGACAAGCTACACTATCGATCCTACATGGATAAATAGCGGATCACGCACGTACTACCTCCTTTCTAGTTTGCAGGGCTCAATTCAAGAAACGACCTACTCGATCCTACACGAATAAATAGCGGATCACGCACGTACTAGTACCTCCTTTCCGGTTTGTAGGGCTTAATTCAAACCTCTCACCAACCAAGGTACTCCCTCCGTCCGGGTTTATTAGTCCCGTGAGCAAAGCAGCAAGACCAAGGCATGGCAATAATTAACAGCATGCAGAAGTTTAAGCCTAATTAATTCCAGCGACTTAAGTGGCTGCATGCGTGCCCTAGGCTGCGACTCATTGCATGCTGCTCCGCGTATTGGCTGCGAGCGATTCTGAGTGCCTGCATGCAGCCGGCCATAATTAAGGCAGCTAACTGATGTGAAAGAGATGCGCTTTAATTGTTGCGGGCTTTTTAAATCCGTGGGATCATTATTGACAAGGAGGGAGATGATTCGAGTGCACTCGTTTGACCGCCATGCCGGCGTGCGACCCAGACGGGACGGGACGGCACAGTCATAATTTTAGTTTCTCTAGTTTTCCACGGCAAGCTGGTGCGCTAAGCCATTATGCATTGAATTCCGATGACCGTCGCGCTACCTTCCGCCTATAAGTACTGTTTCCCGGCCTTCTCCGGTGGCACCGCGACCCAACTCGCCATATCCTCATAAGCCCCCACCGGCCCAACGTTGCTCGCCACGTCCGCCATGCCTCCGCTCGTCCGCGGTAGGCGACGCCGGAGGCAGTCACCGTCGGAACTAGTGTTGAATTTTTCACCGGAAGGCAGACGGAGGGAGGAGGCATTCTATCTGTCTTTGGAGATCGAGGAGTTGTTGGAGCGCGACCGCCTGGCAGAGGAGTGGGAGTTGTTGGAGCGCGACCGCCTGGCGGAGGAGCAGCGTTTCGCTGATTTGCGCCGCCAGCAGGACATGGAGTAGCAGCGCACCGACGCTTTGAGTCACGAGCAGAGCGCCCGCAATTGGGCCGACTACGTGGAGGCCGGCGCCCGGCAAATGTCCCTAGAGGCTGTCGGGCACGCACGCGTTTGCGACGCTGATTTTTACTCAGCTCGTCAAGTGGGTTTCCCGATTGGAAGCCGAAGCTTCGATGGACCACGCCGGCATGGAAAGGGCCAACGCGCGCGAGCAACGCGCCCTATCGCACCTCTTGCAAGTCTGAGGTGAGGCACAGGATGCCGGTGTCGGTGTTTAGCGTGTACCAGAGATGGCGGCCGGCATCATCTAGTTAGCTAAGAGTAAGTTAGTACTTGTACGCTACTAGAGTATTAGTGGGAGTAGATAGTTAACTTGGCTATGATGGTTGTCAACGTGGAAGTTCAGTACTCTATATGTGGATCAGACCTGTTACTTTGCTCTAAATGTTGGAACTTTCCGTTTAAACGTATGGAATGGGATGTTATTTTTTTAAATGGGTTGTATTTGTCCTCCACGGGTTTAGAGGCTGACTTGTGGGCCTACCAAGTTGATGCGTACACAATCAGGAGATGATTGTACATGGAGAGGATGACAGCAGGGACCCGCCAAGGTCATGGCAGTACGCAAGCAAGTGCCTCCTTATTTCAAGCCAATAAAAAATGGCTCCTCCTAGTGGATTTCCGACATCTGGGTCCCATGCCATTGTCAACATAGTCAATAAACGAGAGAATTGCAAAACGAGTGGCTGACACCAGGGACCCAGCAGCTCGCCCAGTTATTTTTGTTTTGGGTTAATTTGATAAATGCCACTCCAAATCTGGTGTATCGAGAAATGCCACTGCAATTTCCAAACTTTGAAAAATGCCATTTCATGCCATTTCTAGTTGCATTTTTCAAAGTCTAGAGTGGCGTTTTTGAAAGTTTGCAAACTGCAGCGGCGTTTTTGAAAGTTTGCAAAAATTGCAGTGGCATTTTTCAAAGTTTGGAAATTGCAGTGGAGTTTTTATGAATCGCCATAATTGGAGTGGCATTTATCTAATTTGTTTTTGAGACGGAAGTAGGGTGTCAACTGGGCTCTGCGGGACACTCTGGCCTGTCTAGATAGTCTTTTCTTTTATGTTTACCACAGACCAACCCAGTAGTTTTTTTTCTTCTGAAAATGGCTAGCCCAATTTTTTCATGATTTGTCAAGTAAGTCGCTTTATCAGGCCTGTTAGGTTGCAAATCTTTCAAGACGAGGAGAGCTTCATTCGGCTGGCCGAGAAAATGGCCTATTAGTAATGAGAAATGGGCTGTACATTTTTAAAACACATCAAACCGGCAATTAGTTTCAAATATCTTTTTTTCATTTCGATATTTTAAATTGCATTGATTTTTATGCGTGGACAATTTATTGGATTTTATATTGATATACATTTATTTTTAAAATCAGTCTGAATGTGACTCGAAATTTCGGGATTAAAAATAGTTCAGACCGCACCGACATATGCAAAATTTCATATATTTTAACCGTGGCCACAATATGGGCTGTAATGCTAACAAAAAGAATTTGGGCTCCAAAAAACCCATAAGAATTAGCAAATGGGCTATAAATTATTTGAAATAATGTCAAATGGCATGTATGTTGTTTTCCACAGATTTGAGGCTTTCCACAGATGGCATGTATACTGTTGGATGTCCATCCAACGACCTTCGTGCTTCTTCAATCTCTGCTCTTCCTGCTCCAGCCGCTCAAACAAGCGCCGGCGGGACTGCCTGCTCCCTCCTCCCCGCGGCCGGCTGTGCTACCGCGCAGGCCTCACCGCCCCACCATACTCCCATCGCTAGCCTAGCCATCCCTCTACTCACCCACAGTCCCACACCTGCTGTTATTCTCCGGCGATGGCAGACGAACCAGTAAACCCTCGTACAATCGCACTCCCCTCCGCGTGGGAAACAACTGCCGAGTCTTCCCTGCCTCGGTGCCGTTCCCTTCCTAGGCCTCGACGTCGTCCACCGCCCTGGTGCTCTCGGTGTGGCATGGTCAACATGGTCAATGACCGACATGCATCTGAAGTGGACTGTACGTGGAGAGGCTGACAGCTGGGTCCACGACCGCACGCAAGGAAATGCCTCCTTATTACATGCAAAATAATGATTCCTCCACCTGACATCTGGGATCCACCGAAAGGGCCTCTATATTTTGTGAAAAAAACGTCACCTCCGCTGACAGCTCGGACCCACCAGCTATATCTTCGCACGCAAGGAAGTGTCTCCTTATTACGCACAAAAAAATGAATACTCCCCCTACTAGCTGGGACCCAGTATAGTGGGCCTACTAAGTTGACGGGGACGAAGGGCTTTGTCAACTTAGTCAATATGCACGATTCTAGCTCGACTGACCGTACGATGTCCATCCAATGGCCATAGTGCTTCTTCAACCTCTGGTCTTCTTGCTCCAGCCGCCCAAAGCAGCTACATCTTCGCACGGAAGGAAGTGCGTCCGGGCAAAAAAAACGATTCGCTCCCCTGACTGCTAGGACCCACTAGCTACATCTTCGCACGCAAGGAAGTGCGTCCGGGCAAAAAAAAACGATTCGCCCCCCTGACTGCTGGGACCCAGCAGCTACATCTTCGCACGCAAGGAAGTGCGTCCGGGCAAAAAAAACGATTCGCCCCCTGACTGCTGGGACCCACCAGCTACATCTTCGCACGCAAGGAAGTGCGTCCGGGGAAAAACAGATTTGCCCCCCTGACTGGTGGGACCCACCAGCTATATTTTCGCATGCGAGGAAGTGCCTGACAGTCGGGACCCACCTGGTCGAAGCGTACGTAGCGTTGTCGTTCTGGTCGTGAACGTGTACGTACATAATACTGGTCGATGTAGAGGCACGCACGTGTCGTAGTAGAGGCGCGCACATAGCATGTACACGTACGTACAACGGCCAGGGTGCAAGAAAGAAAATATGGCCACGTATGTGTACATACGGAAGGGGTCTTGAACGCCTACTCGCGCATATGTATGGCTAGGGCTCGTGTACATGGCTGGGTCGGAACGGAGAAACAGCATCGTCGTCGTGTTCATGGGGAGCCAACCGGCTGGGTCGGAACGGAATGTGTCGTCGTGTTCATCGGGAGGGCTTCGATGGAACAGGCGATGGAAACGAGGCTTGGCGTACCGCAGAACGGAGGAAACGGCCTTGTGTTCGACCGGCCACGTTCAAAACAGGATCCTGTTCATCGGGAGGGGTGTGGCGTACCGCAAAACGTAGGAAATGGACCTCCTACGATCGAAATGGGGGTCCTGTTGATCGGGAGGGGTGTGTCATACCACAAAACGGACGAAACAGACTTGTGTTGGAGCGCTACGGTCGAAACGGGGGTCCTGTTCATCGGGAGGCATGTGGTGTACCGCAAAACGGGACTCCACGGGATACTGTTCATGTCCACCGTCGACCTCCTCCAGCCTCCACGAGCTACTGTTCATCAACCGTCGACCTCCTCCAGCCTCCACCTGCGACTGTTCATCCACCGCGTGCTACTCCACCGGCTACTGTTCAACCACCCCTCTCCACAGGCTCCTGTTCAACCACCCCTCCACGGGCTGCTGTTCATCCACCCCTCCACCGTCTACTGTTCATCCAGCCCTCCACGGGGTCGTCCTGTTCATCCAGCCCTCCACAGGGTCCTGTTCATCCAGAGGCAATGCCACCGCTCATTGTTCA
>NC_041389.1:462033406-462091688 GCF_002162155.2 Triticum dicoccoides
GAGAGGCAGCATCCATCGGCTTCAGTTAGCAGCAGTAGCGAAGGAATCGCTCGATCGGGTTCAGTTAACAGCCATCGATCGATCGCTCGGGTTCAGTAACGCGTAGCCTGTAGTGCAACCGCTCGGGTTCAGTTAGAGCCAACGCATAGCACACACGCGCGTACATGTACGAGAGAAACGCGCATCGCTCGGCCCCCGACCACCCACTGTAACCGGGAACTCCCCGAAATTTTCCTCGCCCTCGCTTCTACCACGGTTTTTTCCGTCATGGACGGCCCAAAGAATGTCATGCAGCTGCGTCTCCGACCCGCCCAGGACGAAAAGCCCATTTTCTGTCATGATTTTTTGTCATAGAAGTAGGAGCCCACCACATCTATGATGATACCGGGTTTTGTCACAATTATCATCATAGAAGTGTCGTATGTATGATAGAAAAAAATTTCGTTCGCCCAAAATGTCACGGATGTGTCTTTTTTTTTGTAGTGTTAGTCCAGAGTCCAATGACATGCTTACTATCCGATCGATGATATGCTTTAGTGTAGCTAGAGTCCAATGATATATATGCTTACTGTATAATCCAATCAATGATATGCTTTAGTGTAGCTAGAGTCCAAGGAACCGTTAATAGTGTAGAATCCATACTTATTAGTAGAATTCAAGCTTAGTAGAAATGTAGTACTGTTTTTGATAGTGTAGAAATCTATACTTAGTAGAAATATATTTGCAAGAGTATGTGCAAGGCTACTTATTAAATGATATGTTTTTCTTATTCAGAAATTGCCAAAGAGCCTATATGTGAGTTGTGGTATTGAGCCTAATGAAGAAGGCTCTGATGGAATATGCCTTACCGCAAGGGGCTCCGTCACCACCTGTGCGTACGGTGTGGACACGAACGGGCGCACACACTTCATCTCGGTTGGGTGGAAGAACTTCCTCGTTGGCAAGAATCTTCGTGTTGGTCAGGCCATCCTAATTACTATCAGGAACACCCTGTCGGTGTCAAAGCCGGCAGATCTCGGTAGGGGGGGTCCCGAACTATGCATTTAAGGATAGAAGGTAACAGGAGGCAGGGGACACAGTGTTTACCGAGGTTCGGGCCCTCTTAATGGAGGTAATACCCTACTTCCTTCTTGATTGACTTTGATGAGTATAGGGGTTACAAGAGTTGATCTACCTCAAGATCGTAGTGGCTAAACCCTAGATATCTAGCCTGTATGATTATGATTCCCCCTACGGACTAAACCTTCCGGTTTATATAGGCACCAGAGGGGACTAGGGTTGTACAAAGTCAGTTTATAGAGGAAAGAAACTACACATCCGGACACCAAGCTTGCCATCCACGCAAAGGAGAGTCCCATCCGGACACGGGAGAAGGCCTTCTGTCTTGTATCTTCACGGCCCATAAGTCTGGCCCATGTCACATAGGACGGCTCCCCGAGGACCCCATAATCCAGGACTCCCTCAGTAGCCCCCGGACTTGCTTTCAATGACGATGTTGTATCCGACTTCGTGTCTTCGGCTTTGCAAGGCGGGTTATCCATTGTACTTCGTACAGTTCGGCTTTTACATTTAAATACCATATCCTTCAGCTTCTGTGCTGCCGTCGCCTCAGCTTCCACGTGTCAAACGAATACGAAGGGTTGATACGTCCATTTTGCATCATGCTTTTATATCAATATTTATTGCATTATGGGCTGTTATTACACATTATATATCAATGCTTATGGCTATTCTCTCTTATTTTATAAGGTTTACCATGAAGAGGGGGAATGACGGCAGCTGGAATTCTGGCTGGAAAAGGAGCAAACATTGGAAACCTATTCTGCACTGCTCCATGAAACTTATTATTGGAATTAATAAGAATTATTGAGTGGAAGAAACACCTCAGGGGGCCCACACCCTAGCCAGGAGGGTGGGGGTGCGCCCACCCCTACTGGGTGCGCACCCCTGTCTCCTGGGCCCCCTGGTGGCCCTCCGGTGTCCATCTTCTGCTATATGAAGGCTTTTACCCTGGAAAAAATCGTGGGCAAGCTGACGGGACGAAACTACGCCGCCACGAGGCGGAACCTTGGCGGAACCAATCTAGAGCTCTGGCAGAGTTGTTCTGCTGGGGACACTTCCCTCCGGGAGGGGGAAATCATCACCATCGTCATCACCAATGATCCTCCCATCGGGAGAGGGTCAATCTCCATCAACATCTTCACCAGCACCATCTCCTCTCAAACCCTAGTTCATCTCTTGTATCCAATCTTGTATCCAAAACCACAAATTGGTACCTACGGGTTGCTAGTAGTGTTGATTACTCCTTGTAGTTGATGCTTATTGGTTTACTTGGTGGAAGATCATATGTTCAGATCCTTAATGCATATTATTACCCCTCTGATTATGAACATGAATATGCTTTGTGAGTAGTTACGTTTGTTCCTGAGGACATGGGTGAAGTCTTGCTATTAGTAGTCATGTGAATTTGGTATTTGTTTGATATTTTGATGAGATGTATGTTGTCTTTCCTCTAGTGGTGTTATGTGAACGTCGACTAAATGACACTTCACCATTATTTGGGCCTAGAGGAAGGCATTGGGAAGTAATAAGTAGATGATGGGTTGCTAGAGTGACAGAAGCTTAAACCCTAGTTTATGTGTTGCTTTGTAAGGGGCTGATTTGGATCCATATGTTTAATGTTGTGGTTAGGTTTACCTTAATACTTATTTTGTAGTTGCGGATGCTTGCAATAGGGGTTAATCATAAGTGGGATGCTTGTACAAGTAAGGGCAGTACCCAAGCACCGGTTCACCCACGTATCAAATTATCAAAGTACCGAACGTGAATCATATGACCGTGATGAAAACTAGCTTGACGATAATTCCCATGTGTCCTCGGGAGCTCTTTTCCCATTATAAGAAATTGTCCAGGCTTATCCTTTGCTACAAAAAGGATTGGGCCACCTTGTTGCACTTTATTTACTTTCATTGCTTGTTACTTGTTACAATTTATCTTATCACAAAACTATATGTTACCTACAATTTCAGTGCTTGCAGAGAAAACCTTACTGAAAACCGCTTATCATTTCCTTCTGCTCCTCGTTGGGTTCTATACTCTTACTTATCGAAAGGACTATGATAGATCCCCTACACTTGTGGGTCATCAAGGGTCTAAGTATTTTTACAAGTAACCCCTTGACCACGTAGGGAAGGCATCTATTTAAAGAGATTGAATCTCAGATGCCATTCCTCACCAGGTGAAAATCATTAGAGCTTGTCATACGAAACCATCCAAACATGGTTGGCGCTGCTAGTTCTTCCTCGTGCCCCCACAGCCCTCAAAAAGGCGATCGGGAGAGCTGCTCGGTATCCCACGCCCAGTTGACCAAGCTTCACATGCAGGGAATCCCCCCCCCCCTCGGAGCTAGTTTCCGGCGGGATTAACCTCCATCAATGGCGAAGCCCTGCCAGAGAACTTCCCCAATCCTACTAAAGGGGAGCGGGTGTGCTTTGTTTCCTTCCTGCTGAGGGGCGTGAGATTTCCGATCCACCCTTTCCTCACAGGTCTCTTGGAGTATTATGGCCTCCAACTGCACAATCTCACGCTGGGCTCTATCCTGCACATCGCGGGCTTCTTTTCTCTTTGCGAGCTGTTCCTAGGCTCTGAGGCCCATTTCGAGTTATGGAGGAAATTTTTCTACCTCGTTCCCCACTCCCAAAAGGGATCCATATTCAAGGTGGGCAGCGCCGAAGTATGGCGCATAGCCAGAACAGGATACCTGTCCATCACTCCGAAGAAGGCATCCGAAGAGTGGCCCTCGGAATGGTACTACATTGAAGACGTTGTTCTCCCGGACCCAATCCGGCAAGGTCTTCCCGACTTTTTTGCTGCTCCTTTAAAGAAGCGTGCTAGTTGGTGTCCCCAAAGCTTTGAGGAAGAAGACAGTGCGAATATTAGGAGGCTAATGAGTAAGATCAGAATAATCGCTCACTCCGGATTGTCTATAGTAGAGGTAATGCTGATTTCAATAATGTGATGCGTTCAGCCACTCCAATCCAGAGGGCTTCCCATGTGGCATTACAACGGTGAGGATGACGCATCATGCTGTGGGCGCAAGGGTCCGGGCAATTTTGCTGCTTTGGCCGCCATGTTGGCTGATCTTTACAAAGGGAAGAAGGAAGATTTCACTCACCTTAAGTGCCGAGAAGGTTTCTCCATGTATAATTCCATTGACCGGGTGAGTTTTTTATCATGGGCCTCACTCAATCTTTTCCTTAATTATGCTTAGTCGAACTTAATCTGGCTACCTTTAATAGAAATGGAGAAAGGCCGTCGTGGGGATCTACAGCCCCGCTCCGCAGCTAGAGAACCATATTCAAGACCTAGATCCTCGATTCAAAGAGGATCCGGGTATATTTAAAGAATTTAAGGAGGGAGTCTTTTATCAGGTGAACTACGACGACACAAAAGTGGCCATTATAGCCGATTGCTCCGGCCTTCTCCCCTCCTCCCATGTAAGTACCCAGGAGACATCCCCTCAAAAGGAGTTTTCCCCTTGCGACTCACCCACCGCACTGTATCGTACTCCCAAGGGGCGTCGCTCGTCCCATTGCACTGTGGCAAAGGCGTCCTCTAAGAAGACGACGCTTGCACAGGGCGAGCCTTTGAAAAGAAAGGCAAACAATGATGCTGCTGATACGTCTCCAACGTATCCACTTTTCCAAACACTTTTGCCCTTGTTTTGGACTCTAACTTGCATGATTTGAATGGAACTAACCCGGACTGACGCTGTTTTCAGCAGAACTGCCATGGTGTTATTTTTGTGCAGAAATAAAAGTTCTCGAAATGACCTGGAAATCCATGGAGCAACTTTTTGGAATTAATATAAAATATTGGCAAAAGAATCAATGTCAGGGGGCCCACACCCAATCCACGAGGTGCAGGGCACCCCCCCCCTAGGGCGCGCCCCTGCCTCTCGTGGGCCCCCTGGAACTCCATCGACCTCAACCCCAACTCCATATATTCACTTTCGAGAAAAAAATCAGAGAGAAGGATTCATCACATTTTACGATATGGAGCCGCCGCCAAGCCATGTTCTTGCTCGGGAGGGCTGTCTGGAGTCCGTTTGGGGCTCCGGAGAGGGGAATCCGTCACCGTCGTCATCATCAACCATCCTCCATCACCAATTTCATGATGCTCACCGCCGTGCGTGAGTAATCCCATCGTAGGCTTGTTGGACGGTGATGGGTTGGATGAGATTTACCATGTAATCGAGTTAGTTTTGTTAGGGTTTGATCCCTAGTATCCATTATGTCCTAAGATTGATGTTGCTATGACTTTGCCATGCTTGATGCTTGTCACTAGGGCCCGAGTGCCATGATTTCAGATCTGAACCTATTATGTTTTCATGAATATATGTGAGTTCCTGATCCTATCTTGCAATTCAATAGTCACCTACTATGTGTTATGATCCAGCAACCCCGAAGTGACAATAATCAGGACCACTCCCTACGATGACTATAGTTTGAGGAGTTCATGTATTCACTAAGTGTTAATGCTTTGGTCCGGTACTCTATTAAAAGGAGGCCTTAATATACCTTAGTTTCCAATAGGACCCCGCTGCCACGGGAGGGTAGGACAAAAGATGTCATGCAAGTTCTTTTCCATAAGCACGTATGACTATATTCGGAATACATGCCAACATTACATTGATGAATTGGAGCTAGTTCTGTGTCACCCTATGTTATAATGTTGCATGAGGAATCGCATCCGACATAATTATCCATCACTGATCCATTGCCTACGAGCTTTTCACACATTGATCTTTGCTTAGTTACTTTCTCGTTGCCACTGTTACGATTACTACAAAACTGCTACTGTTACTTTTGCCACTGTTACCATTACTACCATACTACTTTGCTACTAAATACTTTGCTACAGATATTAAGTCTTTCAGGTGTGGTTGAATTGACAACTCAGCTACTAATACTTGAGAATATTCTTTGGCTCCCCTTGTGTTTAATCAATAAATTTGGGTTGAATACTCTACCCTCGAAAACTATTGCGATCCCCTATACTTGTGGGTTATCAAGACTATTTTCTGGCGTCGTTGCGGGGGAGCATAGCTCTATTCTTTTAGTCACTTGGGATTTATATCTGCTGATCACTATGAGGAAATTGAAAGATGAAAGAACCAAGATTTTTCCCTCAACTACGAGGGGAGGTAAGGAACTGCCATCTAGCTCTGCACTTGATTCACCTTCGGTTTTGAGTAAACTTGCAACACCTTCACCTCCTATTGATTCTAATATGTTGCATGTTATTGATGATGTCACTTCTGCTATGCATGATGCTTATGATGAAACTACTTCTATGCTTGATACTACTGTGCCATTAGGTGAATCTCTTGATGAAAAACTTGCTAGGGTTAGAGAGAATGAATTTATTGAAACTGATAATATTGATGAAAGTGATGATGAAGATTCTCCCCCTAGATATGAATTGCCTGATGTACCTGAGGTTTCTGTTATGGATGAAGAAACTGCCAGAGACCTTTTTGCTTGCAAAGATAGATATGATCTTAAGAAACTGTTAGCTAAGCTGAAAGAAAAGTCTCTGAATGCTAGAATGAAATATGACCCTGCTTTTGCTACTTCACCTATCTGTATTTCTGATAAGGATTATAATTTCTCTGTCGATCCTGAGTTAATTACTTTGGTTGAATCTGATCCTTTTTATGGCTATGAATCTGAAACTGTTGTGGCACATCTTACTAAATTGAATGATATAGCCACCCTATTTACTCATGAGGAAAAAAATCGTTATTACTATATCCTTAAGTTATTTTCGTTCTCATTAAAGGGTGATGCTAAGATATGGTTTAATTCTCTTGCTCCTGGTTTTGTGCGTAGTCCCCATGATATGATTTATTACTTCTCTACAAAATATTTCCTCGCTCATAAGAAACAAGCCGCCTTAAGGGAAATTTATAATTTTGTGCAAATTGAAGAAGAGAGTCTCCCAGAAGCTTGGGGGAGGCTTCTCTGATTACTTAATGCTTTGCCTGATCATCCTCTCAAGAAAAATGAAATACTTGATATCTTTTATAATGGACTAACTGATGCTTCCAGAGACCACCTGGATAGTTGTGCTGGTTGTGTTTTCGGGGAAAGAACTATTGAGCAAGATGAGTTGCTATTGAATAATATATTGAGTAATGATAATGATTGGACACTTCCTGAACCAACTCCTAAGCCAACTACAAAGAAAAGTGGTATCTATTTCTCAGTCCTGAAGATATGCAAGAGGCAAAGAAATCTATGAAAGAAAAAGGTATTAAAGCTGAAGATGTTAAGAATTTACCACCTATTGAACAAATACATGGTCTTGATAACCCGACACAGGTAGTAAAGGTAAATTCTCTCTATAGATTTGATGAAGGTGATATCCCTCGTTATAAGTCTGCTAGCCAATGCTTGGATGAGTTTGATAAATTTATTGTTAAACAAGAAAACTTCAATGCTTATGTTGGTAGACAATTGAAACGTAATGCTTATATGGTTGAACACTTGAGTGATTATATGTCTAGATTTAAAGGCGACCTTAAGCTTATTAGTAAACATGCATCCATGGTTACCACTCAAGTAGAACAAGTGCTTAAAGCACAAGATGATTTGCTCAATGAATTAAACAATAAGAAAAATGATAATGTTGTTAGAGTTATGACTAGAGGTGGTAAAATGACCCAGGAACCTTTGTATCCTGAAGGCCATCCTAAGAGAGTTGAGCAAGATTCTCAAAGAACTAATATTGATGCACCTAGTCCTTCTAAGATAAAGAAAAAGAAAAATGATAGGACTTTGCATGCTTCTAGAGAACCTGTTATAGACACACCTGAGAATCCCAATGATATTTCTATTTCTGATGTTGAAACCCAATCTGGTAATGAACATGAACCTAGTGATAATGTTAATGATGATGTTCATGTTGATGCTCAACCTAGCAATAACAATGATGTAGAGATTGAACCTGTTGTTGATCTTGATAACCCACAATCAAAGAATCAACGTTATGATAAGAGAGACTTTGTTGCTAGAAAGCACGGTAAAGAAAGAGAACCATGGGTTCAGCAACCCATGCCTTTTCCTCCTAAGCCATCCAAGAAAAAGGATGATGAGGATTTTGAGCGCTTTGCTGAAATGATTAGACCTATCTTCTTGCGTATGCATTTGACTGATATGCTTAAAATGAATCGTTATGCTAAGTACATGAAAGATATTGTTACAAATAAAAGAAAGATACTGGAAGCTGAAATTTCCACCATGCTTGCTAATTATACTTTTAAAGGTGGAATGCCAAAGAAACTAGGAGATCTAGGAGTACCAACTATACCATGCTCCATTAAAAGAAACTATGTTAAAAATGCTTTATGTGATCTTGGAACCGGTGTTAGTGTTATGCCTCTCTCTTTATATTGTAGACTTGATTTGAATAAGTTGACACCTACTGAAATCTCTTTGCAAATGGCCGATCAATCAACTGCTATACCTGTCTGTATTTGTGAGGATGTGCCTGTTGTGATTGCAAATGTTACTGTTTTAACGGACTTTGTTATTCTTGATATTCCCAAGGATGATAGTATGTCGATTATCCTTGGTAGACCCTTTTTGAATACTGCAGGGGCTATTATTGATTGCAACAAAGGCAATGTCACTTTTCATGTTAACGGTAATGAGCATACGGTACACTTTCCGAGGAAACAACCTCAAGTCCACAATATCAATTCTATTGGAAAATTTCAACTATTACTATTGGAGGTTTTGAATTTCC
This sequence comes from Triticum dicoccoides, assembly GCF_002162155.2. Classification (NCBI taxonomy): domain Eukaryota; kingdom Viridiplantae; phylum Streptophyta; class Magnoliopsida; order Poales; family Poaceae; genus Triticum; species Triticum dicoccoides. Next base: position 462,042,218 of record NC_041389.1, read on the forward strand.
TCTTCCTACTGTCAAAAAGAAATATGATATTCTTATTGTTGGGGACATGCATATCCCCGTTGAGGTAACCTAGAGTTATTCAAAAATTCTCCGGTTTCGTGTTATTCGGAAAAAGTTTGTTAACAAGACTTGATCAACCTTGTTAGTGGATTCCTTTTGATGAGCATGAGATGGATGAAGTTAGAAAGCACAACTCTCTGTACCCTCCTTTTACTTTCTATTATTTAGATGAAATAAAGCAAAAATAGTATTTTCTGTCTGTTTTCTGAGTTATCCATGCAATGAAAAATACCCCGGAAAATAAAATTTCTCCAAATGCCCTGAAAATGAAGTATGATTTTTGTAAAATATTTAAGAATTTCTGGCACTGAGAATACACCAGGGGGACCCACCACTTGGCCACGAGGGCACAGAGCGCGCCCACCCCCTAGGGCACGCCCCCTGCCTCGTGGGCCCCACGTGGACCCCCTCTACTTATTCCAGCACCCACTCACTTCCAGAAACAATCCTCCCATAGCTCAAATCCGTGTTCTAGCTCATCTTGCTGCCATTTTCGATCTCCTTGCTGAAAGCTCCATTCACAAAACTGTTTTGGGGGATTGTTCTTCGGTATGTGACTCCTCCAATGGTCCAATTATTTTTTGTTCTAGTGCTTTATTTATTGCAATTTTTTGCTGCTGAGGTGACCCTGTTCTTGAGATTGCATGTCAAATTTATTTGGTCCAAGGTAGTTTTAATGCATGATATATCCTCTAGGCACTTGTGGGAGTAGTTGTTATCAATCTTGTTGAGTTTGGTGCACTTTTATTTTGAGTCACTAAAAATTTCATAAATTTTTCAGAGAAAATGATGAAGAGATTGTTGAGGGGCTCTTCGAGCCAAAGCTCGAAGGATAAGCAGAACGAGGAGAACAAAAATCCCAAGTTCAATCTTCCTCGCACCACGGAAGTCCGGGCGTGCGAATGGCATTGTGATGCATTCTTGAGGGCCACCGGAATTCACTATGACTTTTATTATTTGGCTAAGAACGCAGGCCTCACTGACTTCCTCCACGACCAGCGCGAACAGTATCTCCTACTCACTAATACTTTCGTGCAAAATTTTTATTTCCATGCTAAGAAATCACCACCTTCAATGGAGTTTCACTTATATGATAAGGTTAAGGAGATGTCACTCCGTGATTTTTGTCGAGTCTGAAAGATACCCTTTGTGGGAAGTATTGAGGAACCACATCGTAGTGATGTGGAGGAGTTTATTGATAGAATTGTTGTAGGGAAAACAAGGAAAGTTTCCGATGCACGAATTACTAGTATACATTTTCCTGTTCTATGTTACTTTGCGATATGTGCTAGTAGATGTTTAATTGGTCAATGGAACAGTGGAAATCTTAGTGCTCCTGATCTTGTTATTTTGCGCCATGCTTTGTTTCGTGATACAACTTTTAGCTTAGGCGCTATTGTTGCTAAAGGTTAAGTCTCAACCGTACAAAGGGCCCTATCTTTGGTGGTATCTTTGCTTCTCGCCTTGCTGAACATTTTGAGATACCTATTAGGCATCATGAGAAAGAAGAGAAGTTGCTACCCTCTATTTTTCTAGATTATAAGTATGGTATCACATGAGTTTATTGTTAAAAATAAGGAGAAGATGCTTAAGTATAATTTGATATTTGGTAAAACTCACTATGAGACTATTATCTTGCTTGCGCCCTCTTTGTTTAACATACTTTCAGGCACGTACCTCATCTTGCCCGAGGCCATTTATGCATACGGGAGGATGACACCAGCCCCAGAGCCTGAGACTGAGCCACCACTTGACCCATATAGACAGTTTGTTTATCAGTGGGATCTGGAGGAGATCGCTAACCAGAGGCGCCCGGAGGATCCTCCTCAGTACACCGGAGAGAGTAGCTTCGAGCAGTGGCCATAGACCAACTTAGGCCAAAAGCCTAAGCTTGGGGGAGTACGTATTTCTCACCGACATTACGTTCACGCTCACACACTCATGCTAGTTGTCGGTGCTCATACTTTTTCATTGTACTATCCATCCTAGTTTATTTGTTTTTCTTGCTTTCTTCTTGTGTGTTTGAAAAACCTTAAGAAAAACCAAAAAATTAGTTGTAGCCTTTAGCTAGTTTACTTTCCATGCTTGTAGTAGTAATTAAAAGAAAACCCAAAAAGATTTCCCCTTTTTATTTTGCTTGTTGGGAGCTTTCCCTTGTAAATAGTTTTATTTCTTCTCTTTTCTTTGGGGGTCGAGAGGAGAAGATGATAACCCACAAGTATAGGGGATCAATTGTAGCCTCTTTCGATAAGTAAGAGTGTCGAACCCAACAAGGAGCTAAAGGTAGAACAAATATTCCCTCAAGTTCTATCGACCACCGATACAACTCTATGCACGCTTAACGTTAGCTTTACCTAGAACAAGTATGAAACTAGAAGTACTTTGTAGGTGTGATGGGATAGGTTTGCAAGAATATAAAGAGCACATAAATAAAAACTAGGGGCTGTTTAGATAAAGACGCAATAAAGTTAGTATAGCGACTGTGGAAAAGTGGTGGTAGGAGTTGTGAAATTGTCCCTAAGCAATTGACTACTTTACTAGACCGATAGCAAGTATTATGTGGGAGAGGCCACTGCTAGCATGTCATCCCTGACTTGGAATTCTATGCACTTATGATTGGAACTAGTAGCAAGTATCCGCAACTACTAACATTCATTAAGATAAAACCCAACCATAGCATTAAGATATATTTGTCCCCATTCAATCATGTATGCATCAATTTCTATGCTAGGTTGAAGCTTCTGTCACTCTTGCCCTCCAATACATAGTCCTATCAACATACAACTAACCCTATGGTGTGATCCACGCGCACTCATATGATGGGCACCAAAGTACAGAAACATAACCACAAGCAAATTAAACCAATCATAGCAATTCACCAATTACCAATAGGACAACGAAAATCTACTCAGACATCATAGGATGGCAACACATCATTGGATAATAATATGAAGCATAAAGCACCATGTTCAAGTAGAGGGTACATCGGGTTGCGGGAGAGTGGACCGCTGAATATAGATGGGGGAAGGTGATGGATATGTTGGTAAAGATAACGGAGGTGTTGGTGTAGATCGCAGTGATGATGATGGCCCCGACGGCGTTCCAGCGCCATCGGGAGAGAGGGGGAGAGAGCCCCCCTTCTTCTTCTTCTTCCTTGACCTTCTCCCTAGATGTGAGAAGGGCTTCCCCTCTGGTCCATGGTCTCCATGGCGTGGGAGGGGCGAGATCCCCTCCGAGATTGGATCTGTCTCTCTATCTCTCTCTGTTTCTGCGTTCCCAGATTCTGCCCTTTCACCGTTTCTTATATTCCCGGAGATCCATAACTCCGATTGGATTGAAACCTTCGACATGATTTGTTTCTGGATATTAGCTTCATTGTGGCAAAAGAAGAGTAGTAACCGCCTTACGGGGTGTCCATGAGGGTCAAGGGCGCGCCCCCTGCCTCATGGGCCCCTCGAGCATCGTCTCGCGTTGATTCTACTTCCCAAAGATCATAAATATTCCAAAAATATTCTCCGTCCGTTTTTATCCCGTTTGGACTCCGATTGATATGGGTTTTCTGCAAAACATAAAACATGCAACAAATAGGAACTGGCACTAGGCACTGGATCAACATTTTTGTCCCAAAAATAGTATAAAAAGTTGCCAAAAGTATATGAAAGTTGAATAGCATTGGCATGAAACAATCAAAAATTATAGATACGACGGAGACGTATCAGCATCCCCAAGCTTAATTCCTACTCGTCCTCGAGTAGGTAAATGATAAAAAAGATATTTTTTGATGTGGAATGCTACCTAGCATAATCTTGATCATGTAATCTAATCATGGCATGAATATTAAGACACGAGTGATTCAAGGCAATAGTCTATCATTTGACATAAAAACAATAATACTTCGGGCATCCCAACAAGCAATGATGTCTTTCAAAATATCAATGCTAAAGAACGCTATCCCTACAAAATCATATATTCTTGTATGCTCCCTTTTCTTAACACAAGGTACCCCTCATGCTCATCCCAGTGTCAGCCAAGCAATTGGTTCATACTTTTTAACGCGCTTCAGCTTTTTCAACCCTCACGCAATACATGAGCGCAAGCCATGGATATAGCACTACAGGTGGAATAGAGTATGATGGTGGAGGTTGTGTGGAGAAGACAAAAAGGGAGAAAGTCTCACATCGACGCAGCTAATCAACGGGCTATGGAGATGCCCATCAATTGATGTCAATGCGAGGAGTAGGGATTGCCATGCAACGATGCACTGGAGCTACAAGTGTATGAAAGCTCAAACTGAAACTAAGTGGGTGTGCATCCAACTTGCTTGCTCATGAAGACCTCGGGCATTTGAGGAAGCCCATCATCGGAATATACAAGCCAAGTTCTATAATGAAAATTCCCACTAGTATATGAAAGTGATAACTCAAGACTCTCTATATGAAGAACATGGTGCCACTCTAAAGCACAAGTGTGGTAAAAGGATAGTAATATTGCCCCTTCTCTCTTTTTCTCCCATTTTTTTGTTTTCTCTTTATTATTATTTTTTTATTTTTTTGGTGGGCTTCTTTGGCCTCTTTTATTTTTCATAAAGTCCGGAGACTCATCCCAACATGTGAGGGAATCATTGCTTCCATCATCCTTTCCTCACATGGTACAGTGCTCTAATAATGATGATCATCACACTTTATTTACTTACAACTCAATATTACAACTCGATATCTAGAACAAAGATATGACTCGATATGAATGCCTCCGATAGTACACCGGGATGTGCAATGATCTAGCATAGCAAAGATATCAAAAAATGGGCAAGCCATGAAAACATCATGCTAGCTATCTTACGATCATGCAAAGCAATATGACAATGAATGCTCAAGTCATGTATATGATGATGATGAAAGTTGCATGGCAATATATCTCGTAATGGCTATGGAAATGCCATGATAGGTAGGTATGGTGGCTGTTTTGAGGAAGATATAAGGAGGCTTATGTGTGATAGAGCGTATCGTATCACGGGGTTTGGATGCACCGGCGAAGTTTGCACCAACTCTCGAGGTGAGAAAGGGCAATGCACGGTACTGAAGAGGCTAGGAATAATGGAAGGGTGAGAGTGTGTATAATCCATGGACCCACATTAGTCATAAAGAACTCATATACTTATTGCCCTCGAATCAAAGTACTACTACGCATGCTCCTAGGGGGGAGGTTGGTAGGAGTGAACCATCGCGCGCCCCCGACCTTCACGCAAAGATAAACAATCAAAATACAATGCGCGCCAATTTGGTTACATAGTTAGGAGACCATACGTGCATGCTTCAGGAATCACAAACCTTAACACCAATATCCTTACTAAACACAACCATTTAGTAGTACCTCCCACATATTATCATCTCTATATCACAAAACTATTGCAAGGAATCAAACATATCATATTCAGTGATCTACAAGTTTTATGTAGGATTTTATGACTAACCATGTGAATGACCAATTCCTGTCATCTCTCTAAATATATATAAGTGAAGCAAGAGAGTTTAATTCTTTCTACAAAAGATATGCCCACGCTCTAACAAATATAAGTGAAGCAAAAGAGCATTCTACAAATGGCGGTTTTCTATGTGAAGAGAAACAGGCAATCCAAACTTCAAATGATATAAGTGAAGCACATGAAGCATTCTATAAAGCCATACTCAAAAGATTTAAGTGAAGTGCAAAGAGCATTTTATAAATCAACCAAGGACTATCTCATACCAGCATGGTGCATAAAAGAAAAGTGAAAACTAAATGCAAAAGACGCTCCAAGATTTGCACATATCACATGAACAAAATGAATCCGAAAACATACCGATACTTGTTGAAGAAAGATGGGATGCCTTCCGGGGCATCCCCAAGCTTAGACGCTTGACTCTCCTTGAATATTTACTTGGGGTGCCTTGGGCATCCCCAAGCTTTATCTCTTGCCTCTCCTCCTTTTCCTCATATCGAGACCTCCTCGATCTTCGAACACTTCATCCACACAAAACTTCAACAGAAAACTCGGTAAGATCCGTTAGTATAATAAAGCAAATCAGTACTCTAAGTATTGTTGCAAACCAACTCATATTTTGTTTTTGCATTGCAGCTACTATAATATAACTTTTCCATGGCTTAATCCACTGATAGAAATTGATAGTTTCATCAAAACAAGCAAACTATGCATCAAAAAAAGAATCTGTCTTAAACAGGACAGTCTATAGCAATCTGAACATTCACCATACTTCTGGTACCCCAAAAACTCTGCCAAAATTAGGAAAAAAATTATATAAAGACAGTGCAAAAAAATTCAGAACCATTTGAAGTTCCAGTAAAAAAATGTAAAATCGTGCATTACAGCCAAAGTTTTTGTCCTGCACCGCACAAACCAACAAGCATTGTAAACATCCTAAAGTCAAACCTTGGCACATTATTTTTATAATACAATGGAATTGTACAAGGGGATAATTATTTTTGATGAAAAGTTTTTGTAATTAAGATTCACAAAGTTTCCGTGAGCATGAACAAAGTTCAAGGCTAGCTCCCACTTTAACAATGCTCGTCTTTCTCACTTTCGCTTTTCTTTTTGAAAAAGTTCTGGGTTCCCCTCTTTATTTTTTTGTTTTTAAACTTTATAAAAGCACTCAACAGAAATAAATGACTCCCTAAAACTTCCGGGTTGTCTCCCTGGCAGCGCTTTCTTAAAGCCATTAAGCTAGGCATATAGTGCTAAAGTAATGGATCCACCCGGATCCCAAGGTATATCAAAGCCAATTTTAATTAACAATGATTTGTGATTTAGTAGTGAGCACAAAGTAACATATATGATGCAACAACGAAGTCTAACTCTCTTCCTATGCATCGGCATGTCATAAAAGAACAATTCATGCACACCAAGTAAGGGCCAATGCATAGTATAAGCAGCTTCTTGCAATTCTATTGTGTTGGAAATATAAAGAGGCGGAGATGTAGTTCCTCTCTCATAATAATTGCAAGTTGGAGCAGCAAGCACATGCATATTATATCTATCAAAACTATCATGTGCAACGGTAAAATGCAACCCATCAACATAATCCTTAATAAGAGCAAACTTCTCGGATATAGTGTAGTTTGGAGAATTCAAAAAGATAATAGGACTATTATATGTGGGTGCCATGGCAACAATTTCATGTTTAACATTAGGAACTATAGCAAGTTCATTTCCATAAGCATAATTCATATTGGCATCTTGGCCACAAGCATAGCAAGCATCATCAAAAAGGGGTATTTCAAGAGAATCAACGGGATCATAACAATCATCATAACAATCATCCTTCGGTAAGCACGAAGGGAAATTAAACAACGTATGAGTTGAAGAGTTACTCTCATTAGAAGGTGGGCACGGGTGATCAATCCACTCTTCCTCCTTTTGTTCTTTGCTCTCCTCCTCATCTTTTTCATCCAATGAGCTCACAGTTTCATCAATTTATTCTTCCATAGACTCCTGCAAAATATTAGTCTCTTCTTGGACAGTGGAGACTTCCTCAATAAATGCATCAATATCTGCATTATATTCATAATTCTCATAACAATATTTAAGTATAGCAAAATTTTCAGATCAGTAAACAACATCATCAAGATTTTCACACGTTTTAAACAAAGATTCAATTTCATAAGCGCCCATAAAAGCAACGAATTCTTCTATTTGTTCCACATCATAGTAATCATATATACCATTAGCATAAGAAGCTAAGGTTTCATTATCATTAAATTTGCATGAAAAGGAAAGGTGTGGAGCCTTCATTCTAGAGCAACAAGTATAATCATATCTCAAGCATAGTTCCCGGGCATACTAATGCAACATATGAATTTGATCCCATAATAGTTTCTCTTTTTGAGTCAAGCAATAATCCCTAAAGTATTCACGTTGATCCAACGTTAATATTTCACATAACCAGCATCGAGGGTTTTAGGAGGTTCCCCATCTCCATGAGTAGCAAGTGCACCTGATTTTTTTGGTATTTCGTGTTCCATATCCATAACTAAAGATACAGAAAAACTTAGAACAACAAATAAAACCTAATTAGTTATAAAGCAAACAAGCACACACGAGAATATTCACCCCACGCTATGACTCCCCGGCAACGGCGCCAGAAAAAGGTCTTGATAACCCACAAGTATAGGGGATCATTTGTAGCCTCTTTCGATAAGTAAGAGTGTAGAACCCAATGAGGACCTAAAGGTAGAACAAATATTCCCTCAAGTTCTATATACCACCGATATAACTCTACGCATGCTTAACGTTAGCTTTACCTAGAACAAGTATGAAACTAGAAGTACTTTGTAGGTGTGATGGGATAGGTTTGCAAGAATATAAAGAGCACGTAAATAAAAACTAGGGGATATTTGGATAAAGATGCAATAAAGTTAGTATAGCGAGTGTGGAAAAGTGGTGGTAAGAGTTGTGAAATTGTCCCTAAGCAATTGACTACTTTACTAGACCGATAGCAAGTTTTATGTGGGAGAGGCCACTGCTAGCATGTCATCCCTGACTTGGAATTCTATGCACTTATGATTGGAACTATTAGCAAGCATCCGCAACTACTAACGTTCATTAATATACAACCCAACCATAGCATTAAGATATATTGGTCCCCCTTCAATCCCTTATGCATCAATTTCTATGCTAGGTTGAAGCTTCTGTCACTCTTGCCCTCCAATACATAGTCCTATCAACATACAACTAACCCTATGGTGTGATCCACGCGCGCGCTCATATGATGGGCACCAAAGGACAGCAACATAACCACACGAAAATTAAACCAATCATAGCAATTCACCAATTACCAATAGGACAACGAAAATCTACTCGGACATCATAGGATGGCAACACATCATTGGATAATAATATGAAGCATAAAGCACCATGTTCAAGTAGAGGGTACAGCGGGTTGCGGGAGAGTGGACCGCTGAATATAGATGGGGGAAGGTGATGGAGATGTTGGTGAAGATGACGGAGGTGTTGGTGTAGATCACGGTGATGATGATGGCCCCGGCGGTGTTTCGGCGCTACTAGGAGACAGGGGAAGAGAGCCCCCCTTCTTCTTCTTCTTCCTTGACCTTCTCCCTAGATGGGAGAAGGGTTTCCCCTCTGGTCCATGGTCTCCGTGGCGTGGGAGGGGCGAGAGCCCCTCCGAGATTGGATATGTCTCTCTGTCTCCCTCTGTTTCTTCCCTTTCACCGTTTGTTATATTCCCTTTCACCGTTTGTTATATTCCTGGAGATCCCTAACTCCGATTGGATTGACACCTTCGACATGATTTTTTTCCGGATATTAGCTTTCTTGCGGCAAAAGAAGAGCAGTAACCGCTTTACGGGGTGTCCATGAGGGTGAGGGGCGCGCCCACCCCCTGGGGCACGCCCCCTGCCTTGTGGGCCCCTCGAGCATCGTCTCGTGTTGATTCTTCTTCCCAAAAATCATAAATATTACAAAATATTCTTTGTCCGTTTTTATCCCGTTTGGACTCCGTTTGATATGGATTTTCTGTGAAACATAAAACATGCAACAAACAGGAACTGGCACTAGGCACTGGATCAATATGTTAGTCCCAAAAATAGTATAAAAAGTTGCCAAAAGTATATGAAAGTTGAATAATATTGGCATGGAACAATCAAAAAGTATAGATACGACAAAGACAGATCAGAAGACCATTATGAAAATGTTGAGTGGCTCTCATATGCATTATTGTTGATCTAACCAAGAGCCCATATTACCTTGTCTTCTCCTTTGTATTAAATGCTTGCAAATTCCAGCTTAGTCCAATGCACGTGCACTATTATTTTATCGACACCGTCCGGCCATGCGAGTGAAAGGCAATAATGACGATATATGATGGACTGATTGAGATGAGAGAAGCTGGTATGAAGTCGACCTATCTTGTTTTTGTAAATATGATTAGTCCACCGTTCCTGATTCAGCCTATTATGGATGAAACATGTTTGCAATGAAAATTAGGGATTATAGTTGCTCATGCCATGCTTAATTATCTAGGAGTTTATAATGGTTTACCTTGCATGCCAACATGTTATTAAAATGGTTGTGATGTGGTATGATAGGTTGGTATCCTCCTTTGAACGTCAGAGTGGCTTTACTTGGCACATGTTCACGCATGTAGTTGAAACAAAATCAACATAGCCTCCATGATATTTATGTTCATGGTGATTTATATCCTACTCATGCTTGCACTCATTGTTGATTAATCTTAATGCATGTTCATGACTGTTGTCGCTCTCTAGTTGGTCGCTTCCCGGTCTCTTTCTAGCCTTCACCTGTACTAAGCGGGAAGACTGCTTGTGCATCCACTTTCATAAACCCCAAAGTTATGCCATATGAGTCCACCATACCTTCCTATATACGGTATCTACCTACTGTTCCAAGTAAATTTGTATGTGCCAAACTCCAAACCTTCAAATGAAATTTTGTTTTGTATGCTCAAATAGCTCATATATCAACTAGGGTTGTCTATATCTTCCATGCTAGGTGGGTTATTCTCACGATGAGTGGACTCCGCTCATCTTTCATGAGAAAATGGCCGGTAACCGGGATGCCCAGTCCCGTGCTCAAATCAAATCAAAATAAATGCAAACAAAACTTCCCCGGGATTGTTGTTAGTTGGACGGCACCCGTTGTTTCAGACAAGCCATGGATTGATGTTTGTTGGTGGTGGGAGAGTATAAACTTTACCATTCTGTTTGGGAACCGCCTATAATGTGTGTAGCATGGAAGATATCGAGATCTGTTGGTTGTTATGTTGACAATGAAAGTATGCCGCTCAAAATATTTTTTATCTCTGTTTCAAAACTCGAGCCCTGGCACCTCTACAAATCCCTACTTCCCTCTGCGAAGGGCCTATCTATTTACATTTATGTTGAGTCATCATCCTCTTATTAAAAAGCACCAGTTGGAGAGCACCTCTGTCATTTGCATGCATTGCTATTAATTTACATTGAGTATGACTGGATCTCTTTTACCAAGAATTACAATGTCTAGTCAGTCCTTGATCTTTAGGGGTGCTCTGCATTTATGTTTTGCGTCTCAGAAAGGGCTAGCGAGATACCATCTTGTTATATCATATTACGAATGTTTTGAGAAAGTGTTGTCATCTGAGATTTATTATTATTGCTCTCTAGTTGATTATGCCATTGATATGAGTAGATGTGAGACCTAAATATTATTGTGAATATGGTTAGTTCATAATCTTTGCTGAAAACTTGAATGCTGGCTTTGCATATTTGCAACAACAAGATCAAACAGAGTTTGTAAAAGTTTTTCTTTATCACTTTCAGTTTGTCAACTAAGTTGCTTGAGGACAAGCAAAGGTTTAAGCTTGGGGCAGTTGGTACGTCTCCAACTATCCACTTTTCCAAACACTTTTGCCCTTCTTTTGGACTCTAACTTGCATGATTTGAATGGAACTAACCCGGACTGACGTTGTTTTCAGCAGAACTGCCATGGTGTTATTTTTGTGCAGAAATGAAAGTTCTCAGAATGACCTGGAAATCCATGGAGCAACCTTTTGGAATTAATAAAAAATATTGGCAAAAGAATCAACGTCAGGGGGCCCACACCCTGTCCATGAGGGTGCAAGGCGTGCCCCTCCTAGGGCGCGCCCCATGCCTCGTGGCCCCCCTGGGACTCCACCGACCTCAACCCCAACTCCATATATTCACTTTCGGGGAGAAAAAAACAGAGAGGAGGATTCATCACGTTTATGATACGGAGCCGCCGCCAAGCCCTGTTCTTCCTCGGGAGGGCTGGTCTGGAGTCTGTTCGGGGCTCCGGAGAGGGGAATCCGTCGCCGTCGTCATCATCAACCATCCTCCATCACCAATTTCATGATGCTCACCACCCTGCGTGAGTAATCCCATCGTAGGCATGCTGAACGGTGATGGGTTGGATGAGATTTACCATGTAATCGAGTTAGTTTTATTAGTGTTTGATCCCTAGTATACATTATGTTCTAAGATTGATGTTGCTATGACTTTGCCATGCTTAATGCTTGTCACTAGGGCCCGAGTGCCATGATCTCAGATATGAACCTATTATGTTTTCATGAATATATGTGAGTTCTTGATCCTATCTTGCAAGTCAATAGTCACCTACTATGTGTTGTGATCCGGCAACCCCAAAGTGACAATAATCGGGACCACTCCCGGTGATGACCGTAGTTTGAGGAGTTCATGTATTCACTAAGTGTTAATGCTTTGATCCGGTACTCTATTAAAAGGAGGCCTTAATATCCCTTACTTTCCAATTGGACCCCTCTGCCATGGGAGGGTAGGACAAAACATGTCATGCAAGTTATTTTCCATAAGCACGTATGACTATATTCGAAATACATGCCAACATTACATTGATGAACTGGAGCTAGTTCTGTGTCACCCTATGTTATAACTGTTGCATGAGGAATCGCATCCAACATAGTTATCCATCATTGATCCATTGCCTACGAGCTTTTCACATATTGATCTTTGCTTAGTTACTTTTCCGTTGCCACTGTTACGACTACTGCAAAACTGCTACTGTTACTTTTGCCACCGTTACCATTACTACGATACTACTTTGCTACTAAAACTTTGTTGCAGATATTAAGTCTTCTAGGTGTGGTTGAATTGACAACTCAGCTTCTAATACTTGAGAATATTCTTTGGCTCCCCTTGTGTCGAATCAATAAATTTGGGTTGAATACTCTACCCTCGAAAATTGTTGCGATCCCCTATACTTGTGGGTTATCAACTGTCGAGCCCTCTCCTTCATCAAAGAGGTATAACTTTTAACATGCACTCATGGGATAGATCGGACAGTGACGTTTCCGGTTGTGCCATATCATAGGAGGAGCATACGCCAAACTGTATCCGGAGACCTGGTCGGCCATGCACAGGCTAATCCGGCCCCGGACCCTACTACAAGGACAGGGGTTAATGCGGAGGCAATGCCAGATTGTTGTCTCCACGAGGATAATGTATCTGTCACCAACTCCGAAGTGGAGAGTGCGATGAATCATCGGCGGCGGAGAGCAGCTATGCGCGACCCAAATTTTACAAAAGAGGCATTCAACGCTTTCAGCTCAGCAGATGCATACATCCGACCTGCTCAGGATGGACTTGTTGGAGCCACTCACCAGCTTTCAAAGGATATGCGGGTAAGAACTTTTGTGCAGATTTAAGAATCATATGCAGTAGCCCCCGAGCCTTGAAGCAGTTGGCCCAACTGATTTGAGGGTCGTTACATCATCAGGTACTCACAGAGAAAAATAACACATTAAAGAATGTCGAACTAAGCTAACAGGTGCCACCGCCGAACTTGAAAATTTAAAGAAATCCAAGAAGGCACCTGATGGTAAGCACAATAGTAGCCCGAAAATAAGATTCCATGCCTACAATGATTCTGCTTGAATATGCATCATTTTGTTGGTAGGTGAGGGAGTCCCGGACTAGGGGGTGTCCGGATAGCCGAACTATCATGATCGGCCGGACTCCAATACTATGAAGGTACAAGATTGAAGACTTCGTCCCGTGTCCGGATGGGACTTTCCTTGGCGTGGAAGGCAAGCTTGGCGATACGGATATGTAGATCTCCTACCATTGTAACCGACTCTGTGTAACCCTAGCCCTCTCCGGTGTCTATATAAGTCGGATGGCTTTAGTCCGTAGGACGAACAACAATCATACCACAGGTTAGCTTCTAGGGTTTAGCCTCCTTGATCTCATGGTAGATCTACTCTTGTAACACACATCATCAATATTAATCAAGCAGGACGTAGGGTTTTACCTCCATCAAGAGGGCCCGAACCTGGGTAAAACATCGTGTCCCTTGTCTCCTGTTACCATCCGCCTAGACGCACAGTTCGGGACCCCCTACCCGAGATCCGCCGGTTTTGACACCGACATTGGTGCTTTCATTGAGAGTTCCTCTGTGCCGTCGCCATCAGGAAGGATGCATTTTCCCGTCTTTAAAGACGGCACCATCGTCAAGGGAGCTTTGGCCGCCGGCCAGACTATCCGGCTAGGCGGTTTTCTTATGACCGCCTGTTCGGCCACTGCTCCGACAATGACCTCTCAGGTCATTAAAAGCGATCTTCACGTCAGCTCGGAATTCGCCGAGCAGCTAGATCCAATTGAGCTCTCCTCCGTAAACGAGCTTTTGGATCGCATCGCCGCCCTGGGAGTCGCTACCGACTACGATCAGATTGGGCTTAAAACTGATCTGAGAGAAATTAACTCTCCCCAGGTTACCCACCACGTTGTTGTGGTAGAGGAACGATGCGGCGACTCTTCTTCTATGTTAAAAACCAACTATGTCCAGATTCCCGATCCCTCCATGCCAGATTCCCGCGGAGGGACGGACGCCAATCAAATACTGAACCTAAAGTCAGGCATCAGACCAGATTTGCTGGAAAGCATCCAACAAACCAAGCTTCCAAATCCGGAAGCTTCTTGGCCTTTGAGCCTCAGATCGGGCGGGGTTCCGAACTTAATTCCACCCGCCCACCCAAACATAAGCAATCTATCTCAAATACGGCAAGAGCCTGATGAAACAGTACATCATTACTAGGCCAGATTCCTCCTGGTTATGAACAGGATAAAGGACTGCCGTGAAGAAAGCGCGATTTCAATTTTCTGCAACAATTGCACGGACAAGGGAATCATAAACGCCATCAGTCGTCGCGAAGATACACGCTTCGCCGACCTAGCGACCATTGTACAGAAATACTACGCGATGGAGAGTGCCTGGAAAACCGAAACTAGGTTTTGGGACAATCCGGCCCTGAATACAACCCCAGTCTAAAATAAAAGGGTGCGTCATACTCAAGCACCTCGGTTAAAAACCAAGAAGCAAAAACCCCCCTAAAGGGTACGGAACCGTACTGGAGGGATGGCTCAACGGACCCTGCAAAATCCACAGTACGGAGGGCGCCACTCCAACACATAGCCTTCGAGCATGTTGGATACTACGGCAGGTGGCCAAAAGTGGCGAAGGCTTTTTAGCCCCGGGCAACCAGCCCAGCAGTACCAGTACGGTATTAACAGTCTTCGAGACTTTCGCATCAAATAACATGCGGAAACGAACAATCCACAGCCTCGCCGAAGTCTACCAAGTAGCAACAACAAATCCATGGAGTGACACGGCTATCACCTTCAATGCCAGCGACGAACCTAAATTCCGAACAGCTAGAGCACCAGCCGCATTGGTCCTCAGTCCGATAGTGGACGGCTTTCGTCTTACCAAGGTACTCATGGATGGCGGCAGCGGATTAAACCTCATCTACGAAGAAACCCTTCAAAAAATGGAAATTGACTGGAGCCGCATTGAGCGAAGCAGCACAACCTTCAGGGGAATAATCCCTAGTCGAGAAGTACGCTGCATAGGAAAAATCACACTAGATGTAGTGTTCGGCTCGCCGGACAATTACAGGTCCGAAGAGGTCACGTTTCAAGTGGCCCCATTCGGCAGCGGATATCACGCCTTGTTAGGGCGAGAGGCATTCACATTCTTCCAAGCTATACCCCATTACGGGTACATGAAGCTCAAAATGCCCGGACCCAATGGAATAATCACTCTTGCCAGTGATCCAGATATAGCACTCCGCGCTGAAAATAAGACAGCCGCACTGGCCCTAGAGGCATTATCCGAAGCCCTAGCGGCAGAGGAACTAACTGCGCTACGCTCCACGGTGGATCGGGACGATGTGATACTCGATAAAAGGTCCAAGTCCACCTCTTTTAAACCAGCAGACGAAATAGTCAAATTCTAGGTCCATCCAACGGACCCCACAAAGACGGCCTCCATTGGGGCACAATTAAATCCCGATGTAGAAGCCGCACTACAAGAATTCCTATGGGAAAATTGGGACATTTTTGCCTGGAACCCTTCAGACATGCCAGGAATCCCACGCAGGCTGGCAGAGCACAGCCTAAATATCCTAAAAGGATTCAAGCCAGTCAAACAAGCTCTTCGGCGATTTTTCGAACCCAAAAGACAGGCAATGGGAGAGGAGCTAGCCAAACTCTTAGAAGCCGGATTCATCAGAGATATAAAACATCTGGACTGGCTAGCCAACCTAGTAACGGTACCAAAAAAGGACAAATCCTGGCGCCTTTGCGTCGATTTCAAAGACCTTAACAAGGCCTGTCCAAAGGACCCTTTCCCTCTCCCTCGCATCGACCAAATCATCGATGCTACCGCAGGGCACGATTCATTGTGCTTCCTCGACGCATACTCCGGATACCATCAAATCAAGATGGCAGAAAAAGACCAGGCCGCAACGGCATTCATTACTCCATACGGACCATTCTGCTTCAACACAATGCCCTTCGGACTCAAAAACGCCGGCGCAACATATCAGCGCATGATTCAGACATGTCTGGCTACCCAGATCGGCAAAACAGTAGAGGCATACGTAGACGATGTGGTCGTCAAGACCAAACACGTCGAAACTCTAGTAGACGACTTGAGGGTGACATTCGACAACCTCCGAGCATATGACATTAAGCTCAACCCGGAAAAATGTGTCTTCGGAGTACCAGCCGGAAAGCTCTTGGGCTTCATTGTATCCGGTAGAGGAATTGAAGCAAACCCAGCCAAGATCCGAGCTCTGTCACAATTGGATATCCCAAAAGACCTCAAGCAAATACAAAAACTAACTAGATGCGTAGCGGCTCTAAGCCGCTTCATCTCCCGCTTGGGAGAAAAGGCACTGCCCCTCTATCGCCTCCTCCGGCGCACCGAACACTTCGAATGGACGGATGCTGCCACAGCCGGACTCGAAGAAATCAAGGCCATACTGGCAACGAATCCGGTCCTGGCCGCGCCCAACCTGGGCGAACCTATGTTATTATATATCGCAGCAACACATCAAGTTGTCAGCGCGGTACTCGTCGTCGAACGAGAAACAGAAGGGCACAGATTCCCTCTTCAAAAACTAGTGTACTACGTATCCACTATCTTAACTCCATGCAAGTCCCGGTACCCACATTATCAAAAGATAGCGTATGCGGTGTTCATGGCATCCCGGAAGCTGCGACACTACTTTCAAGAGTGTTCCACAACGGTGGCCTCCGAAGTACCTCTCAACGATATTATAAACAATCGCGACGCAACGAGCAGGATTGCAAAATGGGCCATTGAGCTCTTACCATTTGACATAACCTACAAACCGTGGCGGGCTATAAAGTCGCAAGTTCTGGCAGACTTCGTCGCCGAATGGACCGAAGCCGAACTCCCTAAAGAGTATGGCGCGTACTCCAATTGGATCATGCATTTCAACGGCTCCAAAATGTTGGCTGGTTTGGGGGCTGGCGTCGTCTTGACGTCCCCAACCGGAGACACAGTCCAATACGTACTTCAAATAATGTACATGGACTCCAACAACGCAGACGAATACGAGGCTCTTCTACATGGCCTCCGGATGGCAATCTCCATGGGCATTCAACGCCTAGAGGTGCGCGGGGATTCAAACCTCGCAATATCCCAAGTAAATGGAGACTTTGACGCCAAAGATCCGAAAATGGCAGCCTACCGCAACGCCGTCCTAAAAATGTCAGCTCGGTTTGAAGGACTTGAATTCCATCATGTAGCCTGGGACAATAACCAAGCAGCAGACGTGTTGGCACGCATCGGCGCAAAACGCGACGCCGTCCCTCCAAACATCTTCCTGGAACGGCTCTTTAAGCCATCCGTATTATGGGAAGAGGAGTCCGGAAATAACAATCCGGAATCAGCTGCATCACCTAACTCAGACCATTCTGACACAATCGGTGGCTCGGCCAATGAAATAACACCTTCAGCCCACGAAATAATGGCAGTAATTGCCCCGTGGACGGAACCATTCCTAGCCTACTTAATCAGGCAGGAACTTCTCGAAGACCAAAATGAGGCCCGCTGCATAGTTCGGTGATCTAAAGCCTACAAGGTCCATGAGGGAGAACTTTATAAGAAAAGCACAACCGGAGTCCTTCAAAGGTGTATCTTCAAAGAGGAAGGGCGAAATCTCCTGGCTGAAATTCACGCCGGACTCGGCGGGCACCACGCTGCAGCCCGGGCCCTTGTAGGCAAGGCCTTCCGTACAGGATTTTATTGGCCGACAGCCCGGGCAGATGCTCAGGACTTAGTCCAATGATGCGTCGGTTGCCAGCTCTTTGCTAATCAGAGCCACATGCCACCCACCGCCCTCAAAACTACACCCATCACCTGGCCGTTCACGGTCTGGGGGCTTGACATGGTTGAACCCCTTAAAGGGGGAACCCACAAGCACAAATACTTATTGTTCATGGTGGACAAATTCACCAAATGGATAGAGGCCAAGCCAGTTAAAACGGCCGAATCCGGACCCGTGATAGACTTCATATCCGGGGTAGTACACCGTTATGGTGTCCCCCACAGCATCATCACTGATAACGGCACGAACTTCACGGCCGACGAGGTTAAACTCTAGTGCAAAAATATGGGCATCAAGCTCGACTACGCTTCAGTCTATCACCCTCAAACTAACGGGCAAGTCGAGCGAGCAAATGGTCTAATCATGAGCGGCATTAAACCCAGACTAGTGCGGTCCCTCAAGGAATCTAACACGCACTGGGTAGAGGAGCTCGACTCCATACTCTAGGGGCTGCGGGCCACGCCAACCGCACTACCGGATTCACACCATTTTTTATGGTGTACGGCGCAGAGGCAGTTCTGCCCTGCGATATAATTCATGACTCACCTCGCGTGCGCATGTACGAAGAAAGAGAAGCCGAGTTGGATCGGCAGGACAGTTTGGACGCCTTAGAGGAGGAGCGGGACGTGGCAAAAGATCGTTCCGCATTCTATCAGCAGCAGACTCGAAGATATCAAAGCAGAGAAGTATGGGCCAAAACTTACAATGTTGGCGAACTTGTTCTACGCCTGCCGGACAAGAAAAAGGACAAGCTTAAGCCCAAGTGGGAAGGTCCCTTCATCATCGACCAAGTCCTGACCGGCGGAGCATACCGTCTACGTAACGCATCTGACAACCGACTCGAGCCGAACCCATGGAACGCAGCCCGTCTCCGAAGATTCTACGCCTAACGCCGGACTCAGAGTTCGTCTCCCTCCTCCATCCACCTTTTACATTTTCACTGTCTCTTGTCCCCCTCATTCTTCCCACTTTTTTTTCAATGCCTTTGATAGGCTGATTTGCGCATTGTTCGCACACACTTGATGTGCTCCTAGCACTCATTATACCTGGGGGCTTCTTTAACAGAAGCTTATTTATACGGGCTTCATGCCCAACACATGTGTCATACTTCCGCATGTACCTTTTATTCACCATTATATGCATCGATATGACTTAAGTTTTGGCCAAGCTGGGTTGCCTGGCTCCTGTGCTTACCCCTACATTCCCGATTGTTCGGCTAGGAGGTAAAGGGAGCACCTCTGCGATTGTTATTGCCGGGTCAGCCGGATGTGTACCTCAGACTGGGTGAAGCCAAAAGCTAGCATTCTTAAGAGAATATTCGGTCGGTGACTTGAAAGATGATTTATTACTTATTTAACTTATCTGCCCCCAGATACTTTTTCTGCTCTTTTCGCAGTATGGGCATGCACTTTAGGGCATGCCTCCCAGGGAAAGGAACCCCTAACAGAACTATTCTCCCTGGAAGATGTTTCTTACTAACCATGTAATATAACATAACTAGTTGGGCACTTGTCTGATAAAGCACTAATGACCCCTATGCTTGGTCTCCATGCATGCCCCGATTTTTTCATAACTGAGAAGGCATTCGGACACACTCCGGACTCTAGGGTCCCGAGGTTGAAGCGAAAAGGTCGGCAAAGACAAACAATCTACAATCCGGCTAGAAGGCATTTTACATGTCATTTTAAAATACATCGTCAAATTGACTGATTTTACTCCTCTTCGATCCCGTCTATCAGGCTGTCTAATTTACAGTCCTGTTGGGAATACTTAGCGGCCAACTCTACTTGGCCATACATCAAGCTCACAGGGATCACCTTCCCATCGGGCCCCATGGGCCCGACCTCGGCCATGTGGTTCGGATCCGCCTTCTTGTACCACGTCTTCACCATGGCCCAGGCCTCCCTGGCGCCTTGACGGCAGGCCGATATCTTCCACAGACGGAAGCGCGGCCGTGCTCCCTGAAGCTTCTCGGCAAGCCCTTCAAGGCTTTCGGGTAGGGAGATGGACGGCCATAAGGCCTGAGCGACGCCACTCATTGCTTGCCAAACACGTTCGTGCAGTTGCATCAGCTCGGGGAGTTGGTCACCCGTTGAACCGGGCATTCCCTCCGCAGGGCGACCTGTGAGCACACCTAAAGACACATTTCTGTCAACTGACTTCCTCGCCGAATTCTTCTTTTCAAAGGAATTTGCTCAAGCACTTACTATAAATTCCGCGACGAAGCCGCTGATTCTCCTTCACGGAGCCAGGCAGTTGGGCCCGAACATCTTTCAGCTCTTCTCCTAGCTAGGTGTGGGCATCTTGGAGCTTGTTCCTCTCCTGCTGCACCTTCATAAGCACCCTCTCGCCGGCCTTCAGCTGACGCAGTAGATGTTGCTTGTCCGGATCTAGTCCGGCGCCCTCTGCAATATTATTGTCAGATTTATGCACACGCCGCACTTTGTTAACTACTTATCTTTTCGAAGTATGTATTACCAGCGGGGGTCTCTGTGGCTCCCCCTGTGGCGGCCAGTGCGGCCTCAAGTTGGGCCTTGCACTCTTGAAGCTCCTGGGACAGGTGGGTATTCTTCTCTGTAAGATCCTGCATAATAAATGATCCTTAAATCAGTTATTTTAACTATTTTAAGTCTCACGGGCTACTGGCATATATAACTATTAAAATTACTTACCCGTATGTCCTTCACATACTGCTCCATGGCTCTGGTTAAACCATCTTGAGCGGCATGGAGGTGCGCGTCTCCCGCATCAAAGGCATTCAACGCCTCCGGGGAAAAACACGCGTCACGAATAACTGTCTGGCGACGCCTGTGATTCATGGTGCTCTCCACCTCAGACCGGGTGGCGGACAGCCTATCGGCATCCTCCGTTGGAGGAGCATCCGGCTCATGCCTTCTGTTCGCCTCCCCTTCCGGACCACGCGTTGGAGCATGGCTGGCGGAGGCTTGATTGGCAACCTCTCCGGACACTGTCCGGCGAGCGCTCTTTCTCCTGGAAAAGTTATGAGCATTAATATACCTCCTAAGGATCCTTCCCATAAAAACAGCGGTGCGCCGTACCGTTGCGGCGACTTTTCGATTCGCATCGCACTCCTCTTCCGCCTACTGGGCCGAACTGACCCTTGCTGGTCAGCCGCCGCGGGTTCGGCTTCCCGCCTTAAAGGCGCCTCCTGCGATGCACCATCAGTATAGGATGGTCAGAAATGAGCATGGATCAAATGATGGTGTCAAGACCTCGGTCGTAGTCACCTGGGAGGCCGGAAATAAACCGGGGTAGTCAGCCGTAATGGCGACTAGAGCATTGTCCATGCTAAGTTGGTGGAACACCCCGTCAATCAGCTCCACCTTTATGTCCGGATCCTCTTCGGAGGCCGGATCAATGGATCGTTCTAGATCCTCGCTGTGGAATTAGGCTTTGTATGCCCTCCACGTCCCGGCGCAGCTCCTGCGTCGGAATCACAAAGTAAGATACTTGACTTTGGAAATATGGATCGGATAGATAAACGTCCGCTTACCCAACTCCGAGGGTTATTCATGGAGAATCCATTCAATGGACTCGTGCAAAGGAAATCCTCCTCCTCCCCCTTGTACAAGTCGGACAGGATCTTTACCAGATCGACGGCCGAGCCCGGCCCTCTGCGGCCATGACGGGTGGCGTCATCTTCCCCGTTGAAATCCCACATAGGGTGGCCCCTATATTGGAGCGGCTGCACCCCTCGCATAATGCACGTGGCCATGATTCCAATCATGGTCAATCCGGAGTGGGCCAGTAACCTAATCCGGCCCATCAGATAATGAACGCTCCCATCATCCTCCCGTTGAGGGCTCCGCGGGCGCCAACTTAGGCGTTTCTTCAAGGGAGCATTGCTGAACTCTGGGAGGCCGGTCCGAACTGGATCCGACAGAGGGGCGTCCTCCATGTAGAACCATTCCGAAGGCCAGTCTTCGGACGCCTTCTTCGGGGTGCCGGATAGATATCCGGTCCCGGCGATGCGCCATATTTTGGCTCCGCCCACTTGATATATCGACCCCTCGTGAGAACGGGGTACGAGGAAAAACAATCTCTTCCACAGCGCAAAATGGGGCTTGATGCCCAAGAACAGCTCGCAAAGATCTACAAAGCCCGCGATGTGCAAAATGGAGGCAGGTGTAAGGTGGTGAAGCTGGAGTCCGTAGAACTCCAGGAGCCCCCGGAGAAACGGATGTATGGGAAATCCGAGTCCCCTTATTAGATAAGGGACGAAGCATACCCACTCTCCTTTGGAAGGGTTGGGGACGTTCTCCGCCTGTTTTCCACCCCTGAAGGTGGCCAGTCCGGCTCGAACCGGAACCATGAAGGCTGGGGGAAGATATCCCTCGGTTTGGAGTGCCACTAGCTTGCTGTGTGGAACTGAGCATCTCCCCCAATCTCCTAGCTGAGGGCTGGGAGCGCGAGAGGAGGAGCCGCGTCGACTATCCATGATAGAATGGATTTTTGTCAGAGGCGCTTCGATGGGTACTTGCGGAGGGAGGATGATGTGAGTTGGATCTAGATCCTCGCCTCTCTTATAGGCGGCTCGTTCGCACGGCTAGGGGGTAAAATGTAAAAATACCCTGGCTTTTCGCATTCGTACAACACATGGAAGAAGGCCATTATTGGGCATGGAAGCCAAGGAGCGCAACATTTATGAAGCAACGGGACACTATCCGGCAAACACATGGAACATGAAGGAGAACCCGCCTTGCAAACGCCGAAGACAACTTACGTGCCGGACTCGTCGTCATTGAAGCCTGGTTCGGGGGCTACTGAGGGAGTCCCGGACTAGGGGGTGTCCGGATAGCCGAACTATCATGATCGGCCGGGCTCCAAGACTATGAAGATACAAGATTGAAGACTTCGTCCCGTGTCCGAATGGGACTTTCCTTGGCGTGGAAGGCAAGCTTGGCTATACGGATATGTAGATCTCCTACCATTGTAACCGACTCTGTGTAACCCTAGCCCTTTCCGGTGTCTATATAAGCCGGATGGCTTTAGTCCGTAGGACGAACAACAATCATACCATAGGCTAGCTTCTAGGGTTTAGCCTCCTTGATCTCGTGGTAGATCTACTCTTGTAACACACATCATCAATATTAATCAAGCAGGACGTAGGGTTTTACCTCCATCAAGAGGGCCCGAACCTGGGTAAAACATCGTGTCCCTTGTCTCCTGTTACCATCCGCCTAGACGCACAGTTCGGGACCCCCTACCCGAGATCCGCCGGTTTTGACACCGACAGTAGGGTCGACAGATCAGCTGGAGGAGAGTCTAAGGGCCGCTCAAGTAGACAAACAACATGCCGAAGGGCAAGAAGCCGCTGGTCAGCGTGTATTAACACAGACCATTAATGAGAAGAACAAACTGCACGATGCAAACATCAAGCAAGCCGAAGAACTGAAGGACGTAAGAGCCCAATTATCGGATGCCTTGAAGGAGAACAAAAGGCTGAAAGGCGGCATATTTAGTATGCTCTTTAACCCGACTTTCGCACGGTCCCCTGATGGAAAGTTTTACGAGTTTGTTTCTGTAGGTGTGCTCACTGGGCGTCCTGAGGAATAAGTGTCTTGATTTCCAGGCGACCTACTACAAGAGCTGTCCAAAGTGCACGAGCAAGCTCAGAAAGCAATGAGGAGCATGGCGAAGGCTTTATGGCCATCCGAGTCTCCTCCAGGAAGTATGGAGGAGCTCGTGAATTTATTCAAGGGAGTTCGTCGCCGTTTTGGGCTATGGAAGATATCAACATGTCGAGAAGGCGCACGAGAGGCCTAGGCCATGGTGAAAACGCGATACACTAGACATGATCCGAATTAATGGCCCGAGTCGGACCTCGGGGACCAGATGGACAAGAAATTCCTATTAGCTTAGTGTACGACCAAGTAAAGATAGTCGCTAAGTTTTCTCAACAGGATTGTAAACTAGACAACCTGTTAGATGGTCTAGAGGAGGAAGAAGTTTTTGAGGCCAAGTAGCAATGTACTTTTATCGGCAAAATTATCTCTAGCCGAATTGTAAAACGATTATCATGGCAGACTTTCTTGTTCGACCTCCGAAACCCAAGGTTTGGAGTGTTTCCGAATACTATACCGTCGGTAAACACCAAAGTATGTTCGGAAACCAGGCAGTCCGGTCATAGTTGCTTGAACAGACAAGTTGTATTCGGCGAGTTATGTTATATTACATTTGATCGTAAGAAACATCTTCCAGAGAGAATAGTTCCGTTAAGGGCTCCTCTCCCTGGGCTAGCATGCGTTTTTTGGTGCATGCCAA
Source organism: Triticum dicoccoides (assembly GCF_002162155.2). Taxonomy (NCBI): domain Eukaryota; kingdom Viridiplantae; phylum Streptophyta; class Magnoliopsida; order Poales; family Poaceae; genus Triticum; species Triticum dicoccoides. The sequence continues at coordinate 462,066,766 of NC_041389.1, forward strand.
AGCTGTGATGCTAAAAATCACAGTACTCGTTATATTTTGGGGGCTTATATTGCAGCGAGGGCAGTTTGTCTTGTTTCCGCCGACCAATTATTCCCTTAAGAACGCTAGCTTTCGGCTTCACCCGTCTGAGGTACACGTCCGATGACTCGGCTGTAACAATCGCAGAGGTGCTCCCTTTATGCCCTAGCCAAACAAGCGGGAACATAGGGCATAAGCACAGGAGCCAGGCAACCCAGCTTGGCAAAAACTTAAGTCATAAAGGTGCATATAATGGCGAAGAAAATACATATATGAGTAGACAACACATATATACGGTGAGATTAATGCTCAAAAAATAATAATGATAATAAGCTTCTGTGGAAAGAAGCCCCCTGGTATTGTGGGGTATGTACATTTAAGGATGTATGCCCCTCAAGTGTGCAGTTTATCCGAACACGAGCTAGGAGTCGTAAAAAAATGAGAAAAAAAAGAAAAATGTGAAAGGGAGAAAAGAAGGAACGAGGAAAAAGGTATAAGTGTGAACTTAGGCGTAGAATCTTCGGAGCCGGGCAGCATACCATGGGTTTGGTTCCAAGCAATTATCCAAAGCATTGCGAAGGCGATAGGCTCCTCTAGTGAGAACTTCATCTATAATGAAGGGACCCTCCCATTTGGGCTTGAGCTTGTCCTTTTTCTTCTCTGGTAGGCATAGAATGAGTTCACCGGCATTATAAGTCTTTGCTTGTACCTCCCTGCTTTGATATCGCCGAGCCTGCTGTTGGTAGAATGTGGAACGGGCCTTCGCGACATAGCACTCCTCCTCCAGGCCGTCCAGATCGTCCTGCCAATCGAGCTCGGCTTATCTCTCTTCGCACATGCGCACTCGAGGTGAGTCATGAATAATGTCGCAAGGCAAGACTGCCTCCGTGCCATACACCATGAAGAAAGGTGTGTATCCGGTCATGCGATTGGGCGTGGTCCGCAGCCCCCAGAGTACGGAATCGAGTTCCTCAACCCAGTGCTTGTCTGATTCTTGCAAAGATCGCACTAATCTGGGTTTGATGCCGCTCATTATTAGGCCGTTAGCCTGTTTGACCGGACCGTTTGTCTGAGGGTGATATACGGAGGCGTAATCGAGCTTGATGCCCAAATTAGCGCACCAGGTTTTCACCTCATCGGCTGTAAAGTTAGAGCCGTTGTCAGTAATAATACTATGCAGGACACTATAACAGTGTATGACACCGGATATGAAGTCTATAACTGGTCCGGCTTCAGCCGTTTTGACTGGTTTGGCTTCTATCCACTTAGTGAACTTGTCGACCATAACCAGTAAATATTTCTTCTGATGGCTTCCCCCTTTAAGGGGTCCGACCATGTCTAGCCCCCAAACCGCAAAAGGCTAAGTAATGGGGATTGTTTGTAGGGAAGTGGCAGGCATATGGCTTTGATTGGTGAAAAGCTGGCATCCAACGCAGCATTGCACGAGGTCCTGTGCGTCTGCTCGGGCCGTGGGCCAAAAGAAACCCGTACGAAAGGCCTTACTTACAAGGGCCCGAGCTGCGACATGATGGCCACCAAGACCGGCATGTATTTCAGCCAAGACCTGCCGTCCCTCTTCTTTGGAGATACATCTTTGAAGGACTCCGGTAGTACTTTTCTTGTACAGTTCCCCTTCATGAACTTTGTAGGCCTTCGAGCGTCGAACAATACGACGGGCCTCAGTCTGATCATCAGGGAGCTCATTCCTAGTAAGGTAGGCGAGGAAAGGTTCAGTCCATGGGGCAATTATAGCCATGATTTCATGAGCAGATGGTGTTATTTCGATGCCTAAACCCCCGATGATATCAGAACTGTGCTCGGAATCTGGGGGTATGATCGGCTCTGGACCAGAGTTGCCCCTCTCGTCCTGCCACACCACGGATGGCTTGAAGAGCCTCTCCACAAAGGTGTTAGGTGGGACGGGGTCGCGTTTAGCACCCATGCGAGCAAGGATGTCCGCAGCTTGATTACTCTCTCGAACCATGTGATGAAATTCGAGTCCCTCAAACCGAGTTGATATTTTGAGTATGATGTTGCAGTAAGCTGCCATCTTTGGATCTTTTGCGTTGAATTCTCCATTTCTTTGGGATATTTCAATGTTTGAATCCCCACGCACCTCGAGGTGTTGTATGCCCATGGAGACGGCCATCCGGAGGCCGTGCAATAGGGCTTTGTATTCGGCTGCATTGTTGGAGTCCGTATAGAGTATTTGGAGCACATAACAGACTGTGTCTCATGTGGGGGGATGTCAAGACGACACCAGCCCCAAGTACGGCTAGCATTTTAGAGCCATCGAAGTGCATCACCCAGTTGGAATATGTGTCGTGCTCTTTAGGGAGTTCGGCCTCTATCCATTCGGCGACGAAGTCAGCCAACACCTGAGATTTGATGGCTCGACGTGGCTTGTAAGTTATTTCAAATGGTAAGAGCTCAATGGCCCATTTGGCAATTCGACCAGTGGCATCCCGGTTGTTTATAATATCATTGAGTGGTACTTCGGAGGCCACCGTAATCGAGCACTCTTGAAAGTAGTGCCGCAGTTTGCGGGGTGCCATGAAGACCGCATATGCTATCTTTTGATAATGCAGGTATCGGGATTTGCATGGTGTGAGGACCGTCGATACGTAGTATACTGGTTTTTGGAGTGGGGATTTATGTCACTCTTCCTCTCATTCGATGACGAGCACTGCACTCACCACTTGGTGAGTTGCAGATATGTAGAGCAACATCGGTTCGCCGACGTTTTGTGCGGCCAGGATTGGGTGCTTGCTAGCAAAGTTTTTATTTCTTCCAGTCCGGCGATGGTAGGCTGGCAGCGTCCGTCCACACGAAGTGGTCGGTGCGTTGGAGAAGTCGATACAATGGCAATGCCTTTTCTCCTAATCTGGAGATAAAACGGCTCAAAGCTTCCATGCACCCGGCTAGTTTTTGGACCTGCTTGAGGTCTGTTGGTGTTGCCAATTGTGTTAGGGCTCAGATTTTGGCTGGGTTTGCTTCGATTCCTCTATTAGAGACAATGAACCCAAGCAGTTTTCCGGCAGGAATGCCGAAAACGCACTTTTTCGGGTTAAGATGTATGTCATATGTTCGGAGGTTGTCGAATGTAAGGCGTAAATCATCCACCAGTGATTCAACATGCTTGGTTTTGATGACTACGTCATCTACATATGCCTCCACAGTCTTGTCGATTTGCTTTTCCAGGCATGTTTGAATCATGCGTTGGTAGGTTGCGCCGGTGTTCTTGAGCCCGAAAGGCATAGTGTTGAAGCAGAAGGGCCCATATGGGGTAATGAATGCCGTTGCAGCCTGGTCGGATTCCTTCATCTTAATTTGATGGTATCTAGAATATGCGTCGAGGAAACACAGTGAATCGTGTCCCGTGGTTGCGTCAATAATCTGGTCAATGCGAGGTAGTGGGAAGGGGTCCTTAGGGCAGGCCTTATTAAGGTCTTTGAAATCAACACACAGGCACCAGGATTTATCCTTCTTCGGTACCATGACCAGGTTTGCTAGCCAGTCCGGATGTTTGATCTCTTTGATAAACTCGGCTTCGAGTAGTTTGGCTAGCTCCTCCCCCATAGCTTGTCGTTTGGGTTTGGAAAATTGGAGCAACGTTTGCTTGACTGGTTTGTATCCCTTCAGTATGTTGAGACTATGTTCGGTCGGTCAGTGTGGGATACCTGGCATATCCGAAGGGTGCCAGGCGAAGATGTCCCAATTCTCGCGCAGGAACGTGCGTAATGTGGCGTCGACCATCGGATCCAGCTGTGCCCCAATGGAAGCTATCTTCTTTTGGGGTCCGTCGGGTGGACTTGAAATTTGACTATTTCATCTACTGGTTTGAAAGAAGTGGATTTGGGTCTCTTATCGAGGATTACATCGTCCATATCCACTGTGGAACGTAGGGTGGTTAATTCTTCGGCCGCCAGGGCCTCGGATAATGCCTCGAGGGCCAGAGAGGCGGTTTTGTTTTCGGCGCGGAGTGCTATGTCCGGATCACTGACGACAGTGATAACTCCGTTGGGCCTGGGCAGTTTGAGCTTCATGTACCCGTAATGGGGCATGTGAATGCGTCTTGCCCCAGCAGGGCGTGATACCCGATGTTGAAAGGTGTCACATGGAAGAGTAACTCTTCGGATCAATAGTTCTTCGGTGTGCCGAATAACACATCGAGTTTGATTTTCCTCGAGCATCTTGCTTCCCGACTGGGGATAATGCCTCGAAAGGTTGTGTTACTTTGCTTAATGCGAATCCTATCCATTTGCATGTTATTGAGCATGTCTTCATAAATGAGGTTCAGTTCGCTGCCATCGTCCATTAGCACTTTAGTGAGCCGACAGCCATCCACAATTGGGTTTAGGACCAAAGCGGCTGGTGCCCGAACTGAGCGGGATCTTGGTTCGTCATTGGCATTGGAAGTGATCGCCGTATCATTCCAAGGATTTATTGCTTCCACTTGGCAGACTTCGGCGAGGTCGTGGAGCGCCCTTTTGCGCCGATTATTTGATGAAAAGGTCTCGAAGACCATGAACACTTTGAGATCGTTGTCCTCCGAAGAGTAGGTCTCTGGGGTAGTGTTGGTGAGGATACCCTCGCCGCTCTTGGCCACTTGCCGGAGTATCCAACATGCTCGGAGGCTGTGCGTTGGTTCGGTATTCGGCGTCATGTGAATTTGACAGGGCCTGTCGATCCATCCCTCGAGGACAGTTCTATGTCCCATAAAGGCCTTGATTTTCTTGTCCCCGGGACGATGATCAGGTGCCCCACGAGGGTACATCCTTTTTGCCCTTCCGGGAGATGGCCTAAAGGCCTGCGGTTCCTGCTGGGCTGTCTGGTTTTTCCAGGCGCTTTCTATTGCATAGTACTTCTATACTATATGTGACAAATCTGGAAAGTGCAATATGCGATGGCGGTTGAGGGCATTAAGGATTCACTCATCCGTACTGTTGGTGATATGACTACTGAGTTAAACCGCCCAGGAGGGGCCGGATTACACTCACAAGGAGTCCCGTACAAGAGCCCATGAAGATGAAGGTATGGCGTTTCAACTATCAAGACTTAGAGGCCCAGAGCCCAATGGCAGATTAGGGCCCATAGTAGTGAACCGCCATAGATGCATAACTTGTATTGTAAGTCAGGAAAGGAGAAACCAAACCAGACACTTGTATGAGCCGGCCTCGGGATTCTGTAGACTGGCCAGGCGTCACCTATGTATATAAAGGGACGACCCGGCGGCGGTCCAGGGACAAGAGATATCAACTCGAGAACTAGGCAAAGCATATTTGCTCCCTGGTAATCGAGACCACATCAAGAACACCACAACTGGATCGTAGGCTTTTACCTTCACCACAAGGGGCCGAACCAGTATAAACTCCCTGTGTCCTTTGTCCGGTTTAACCCCTCTAAGCTAACCCGATCGCGATGGCTCCACGACTAAGTCCTTTCACTAGGACATCTGACGTGATAATTCCACGACAGTTGGCGCCCACCGTGGGGCTATCACACGATGGTTTCAAGTTCTTAGAGGGCAAGTTCAAAGGGCTCAAGGGATACGCAGTGGGCCGGATGACTAAGAGTCGTCGCGGCAAACTCTACATTGACGACGCGGGCTGGGGCCCCGACACCGGCTCAATTGAGTATGGGTACCGGATCCCCTTCGGAGGAATTCACGTCTTCATCGGCAAGATCAGCGAACCAGGCCCTGAGCCGGACATCTGCACCAACCTCGTCGAGACGGCTCAGCATGCGAGTCCAGCCCGGATTCAGCCCGCCATGAAGCGTGCGTTCATAGGATGCATCCATGGGATCGAATCTGAACCGGTGTCTGAAGGTGAGATGGCCGTTTATTCCGATGGCGAGTCATCCAACGGTGAGACCGAATCTTTGTACCGAGTTCAGGATGGCTTGTTCGAAGGGTATTCCGATGGCAGCAGTATTCCGTAATTTCTTGAACCACCAAATCGAGTTGCAATCTTCATGGCCGTACACAGCCAGCATTGCAAAACTCAACCGCAGCGGCAATGATTTCCGGATCAGCAGCCGGGGCAGGAGGCCCTGCACGCTGGCTGGCTCAAGTTCTTTCCGGTTTGTTGGACACCTGGACGACGTTATTGACCACGGCAGTTACCCCAGAGACTCAAGATCGGCATAACGCGGAGGTCACAAAGCTGCGGGATCAGATAACTAAGGCCAAGGAGGACTTAGCGGCTGAGGAAACCAGGATGGCTGAAGAATGGGCCGCTTTGGATGCCCAGTCACAGAGGATTCAGGCCAAAAATTATCGACTATTGCTGGATCAGAACACTTCGAATGACGTATTGAGGAGGAGACATTAGTCTCGCTTGCCGGTGGATTACAATGCAATGAATCTCTTCGGTACGCCAGGAGCAGGAACCAGCAACCCGGCCGTAGTAAACCGGACTGCCGTGCCAAGGCCCGGAGCGCCGGATCAACCACAAGTGATGGGCCCACCTCGACGAACGGATAACCCGCCGCAGTACATGACACCCCCGCCGGGTCACTTCTCCACCCCTTTAGACAACAGGATCGCTGCAGCATCCCGATTGGCAGCTATTCCGATGGAGGGTGAGTCACTAGCGGCGGTTGAGACACGGCGGGCCAGGGATCTTCTTCAGACTGCTATGGCGCGGCAACAGGCTTATTCATACAGCCGAGACAGGATTCACTCGACCCCTCGCCCGAGTAGGAGCTACAGCAGGCACATGGACGAGCCGGTTGTGTCAAGCAGTGCCCGGAACCATGACGCCCCTCGAGGGCCTAATCCGGCACGCAGTGGTGCAAATGCTCAGGGCGTCGTAGATAGCGGCAGAGCACGAAGGGAGGCCGCCTTAGCAGCACAGTACGCGGGTCATCATCAACCCACCCCGGTTCAACCAGCGGTGTCAGTAGAACGAGGTACCGGGCTTGCTTTCAACTCATGGGGAGTGCCATGTCTCACTCCGGCTCTGCGCAATGTACAGTTACCCAAGGATTTCAAGGGCCCGCGGAAGGTGCCTAATTACACCGCCGATTTACCCCCCGAGTCATGGGTGGAGAGCTACGAGATGGCTATGGAGATGCTAGAGGTGGATGAAGTGGCATGTGCAAAATACTTCACCATGATGTTGGAAGGAACAGCTCGCACTTGGTTGAAAAGCCTGCCGGCTAACTCCATTGGTTCATGGGACCAATTGAAGGCCTGGTGTATAGCAAACTTCAAGGATACGTGCAAGCAACCCATGTCCATTGTGGATCTGGCTGCTTGTGTTCAAGGAGAGAACGAATCAACAATGCATTGGGTGCACCGGGTTTCAGAAATCCAGCATTCATCAGACCGCATCAATGCCGATACTGCAATTGTCACACTGGAGGGGAATTGCCGGTTTAAGTCGCTGAAGATAAAGTTGGGACGGCTCAAGCGCCACTGCAATGATATGGGCACACTCATGGCAGCTCTAGTTAAATATGTTGATTCGGATAATACCAAAGATCCCGATTCTGACGAAGAGAAGCAGGAGAAGGGAAAGAAGAATGCCGGTTCAAAGGGACAGAGTAACTAGACGAACCACGGAAATAATGGTAAGCGTAAGGCGGATAATTCGGATTTTGTGGCTAACACCAATGTGCAGGGCAATGCGCAGCGTCGTAAGGGTAAACCGCCCCAATGCGGTGGAGGCATGAATCTAGAGCCCTATTAAACTAGCCCTGCCCAAAGCACGGGACAAAGAAGGTTCCAGCAACGCACCTCTGGAAGGATTGTTTCATTATGAAGGAGTTCAAAAACTCTGATCTCTTCCGGTATGATCAGGGTCCGTCTGGCGGTTCAGGTCCAGGTTTTCAAGGACCGGGTTACGGTGGCGGCGGTTCAAACTCTGGATTTCAGAATAATTAGGGCAACCAGAACAACCAAGGTGGTCACAACCAACAGAACAATCAGGGGAATCAGCAGCAATCAGGGTTTCAGAGTCACCCAAAGCAGTTGAATGGCGGGCAGTATCATGTTTTCACTACTAGCTTGTGTAAGCGCGATCAGAAGCTTCACAAGAGGGCAGTTAATGCTGTTGAACCGGCGGTACCCCGTTACTTGCATTGGTCCGAGCAGCCCATTATGTGGAGCAGAGAGGATCATCTGCCCTGGGTTGATAATCCGGGTCATCTAGCTTTAGTGGTGGCACCTCAGGTGGGAGGTTATAAATTTACCAAGGTGCTCATGGATGGAAGGAGCAATATCAACATTCTGTATTATGAAACCTTCCGTCGCATGGGGTTGATAGATAAGAATCTTAAAACATCGAACACTGTCTTTCACGGTGTAGTACCAGGTAAATCGGCAAAGCCGGTTGGTAAGATAGCTTTGGAGGTTGTGTTTGGTGATGAGCATGATTCCAGGTCAGAAACTTTGACCTTTGAAGTGGTGAAAATCCAGAGCCCATATCACGCCCTGTTTGGACGGCCGGCTTATGCAAAGTTCATGGCAAGGCCCTGTTATATCTATTTACAACTCAAAATGCCGGGTCATAAGGGGACCATTACGGTACATTGGAGTCGTAAGATTGCTTTGGACTGTGAAGAGGGTGATGCGGCTTATGCTGAGTCGTTTTGTGCAACAGAAGAGTTGAAGTTCTACAAGGACAATGTTGATCCGGCAGACATGACCCCTCTGAAGAAGCCCACCATTGAGCATGACCCGACCCTGAAGTTCAAACCGGCTGATGAGACTAAACTTGTTGATTTTGTTCCTGGCGATTCATCCAAACAGTTTAGTATCAGCACTAATCTGGATCCGAAATAGGAAAGTGTGCTCATCGAGTTCATCCTTGAGAACCGGGACATCTTTGCATGGAAGCCTTCCGACATGCCAGGTGTATCGAGGGAACTCGCTGAGCACACTCTCAATATTGATCCCAAGTTTAAACCGGTCAAATAGTTTCTATGCTGCTTCAACGAAGAAAGGCACAAGGCCATTGGAGAAGAGGTAACCCGGCTATTGGCTGCTGGGTTTATCATCGAAGTTTTTCATCCAGAGTGGCTGGCTAATCCGGTGCTAGTGCTTAAGAAGAATGGCACTTGGTGCATGTGTTGGACTACACGGACTTAAACAAGGCTTGTCCGGTAGATCCTTTTGCTCTCCCGCGTATTGATCAGATCATTGATGCTACGGCGGGTTGTGAGCATTTGAGTTTTTTGGATGCTTATTCTGGTTATCATCAGATCAAAATGGCAGTTAAGGACTAGGAGAAGACAGCCTTTATCACTCCCTTTGGAGCCTTTCGCTATGTATCTATGCCCTTTGGACTCAAGAGTGCACAAGCAACTTATCAACGATGTGTACAGATTTGTCTTCATACTCAGATTGGGCACAATATTCATGCTTATGTGGACGACATTGTGATGAAATCCAGGACAAAGGAGACACTGACCGATGACCTCAAGGAGACCTTTGACAATCTTCGGGTTTATAAGATGATGCTCAATCCGGACAAGTGTGTCTTTAGTGTTCCGGCAGGCAAGCTTTTGGGTTTTCTGGTGTCTAATAGGGGCATTGAGGCTAATCCAGAAAAGATCAAAGCAATTACATCTTTGGCTAAACCGGCATGTATCAATGATGTTCAGCGTCTGGCGGGTCGGATTGCAGCCCTGAGCCGGTTCATCAGCCGCTTGGGAGAGAAGGCGATCCCTCCGTATCAGATGTTGAAGAAAACAGACACTTTTGTCTGGAGTGACGCAACTGATGCGGCGTTGGAGGACTTGAAGAGGCAGTTGGCTGAACCTCCGGTCCTTGCTGCTCCGGTTGATAATGAGCTGCTGTTATTGTACGTGGCTGCTAATGCCCGGGCTGTCAGTGTAGCTATTGTGGTCGAGCGCAAGGAAGCTGGGATGGAATATTTGGTTCAAAGGTCGGTTTACTATATCAGTGAAGTACTCATCGATTCAAAGCAAAGATATCCGCATTGGCAGAAGCTAGTGTATGGGGTTTTTATGGCGAGTCGGAAGCTTAAGCAATACTTTCAAGGCCATCCCATCACAGTGGTCAGTTCTGCTCCTTTGGGCGATATAATTTAGAACAGGGAGGCAACTGGTCGGGTTGCAAAGTGGGCTATTGAGCTTGGTCCACACGGGTTGAAGTATATGCCTCGGACAGCTATCAAATCTCAGGCGCTTGTTCACTTCATCAACGATTGGACAGAGTTGCAGGCACCGGAAGACAAACCGGATAACACATATTGGACTATCCACTTTGACGGGTCCAGGCAATTGGAGGGCTCGGGGGCTGGAGTTGTCCTTACTTCCCCTCGAGGTGATAAAATTCGTTATGTTCTCCGCTTAATGTTTCCTTGTACTAACAATGCAGCTGAGTACGAGGCCTTACTCCACGGTCTCTGTGTGGCTAAGGAAATGAATTTAAGCCGGTACGATGCTTCGGAGACTCTGATATGGTGGCTCAGCAAGTTTCTGGCACTTGGGATTCTAAGGATCCACTCATGGCGGCTTACAGACGAGAGGTGGATATTGTGGTGGGTCACTTCAAGGGTTATCAGGTTGAGCATATTGATCGGCGCAAAAATGAAGCAGCAGATGCTTTAAGCCGGCTGGGATCTCAGCGTAAACCGGTACCACCCAATACCTTTCTAGATATCTTGCATAACCCGTCTGTTAAGTTACCTACGGAGGAGGATTTAGCTGTTCCTGATCCAGAGGCCCAACTGGTAGCCGCTTTACATGTCATTCCGGATTGGACGGTGCCATATTTGGCGTATATGAACCGGGGCGAGTTACCAGAAGATGAAGTTCTAGCTAGACAGATAGTCCGGCGATCAAAGTCCATGGTTATTCACAATGGCAAGTTACACCACTGCAGTGTCTCAGGTGTGTTCCAACGTTGTGTTTCTCCTGAGGAGGGCCAAGAAATTTTGCGTGAGATCCATGAAGGAGATTGTGGTCACCACGCCGGTTCAAAATCCCTGGTTGCTAAAGCTTTTTGTCATGGTTTTTACTGGTTGACAGCTCATGCTGATGCTAAGGATCTGGTAAAACGATGTGACGCTTGTCAGAAGTTTTCATGCCGAGCTCATGTTCTGGCTCAAGAGCTACGGATGATTCCAATCACTTGGCCGTTTGCTACTTGGGGGCTTGATATGGTGGGCCCCTTTAAGCGGTCCAAAGATAAGAAGACCCACCTGTTGGTGGCGGTTGACAAGTTCACTAAATGGGTTGAAGCGGAGCCCGTAAGCAAGTGTGATGCAGCCACGGCGGTTCAATTTATCAAGAAGGTGATCTTCCGCTTTGGCTTTCCACACAACATCATCACGGATAATGGCACGAACCTTTCTAAAGGTGAGATGGAGGACTTCTGTCAAAGAGAGCATATCCGGCTTGATGTGTCATCAGTGGCACACCCCCAGTCCAACAGACAAGATGAGAGGGCCAATCAAGAAATCTTAAAGGGCATCAAGCCCCGCCTTATGGTTCCTTTGAAGAGGATGCCAGGTTGTTGGGTGGAAGAATTACCTTCCGTGTTATGGAGCATCAACACCACCCCCAATCGATCAATGGGTTACACACCTTTCTTCATGGTTTACGGAGCATAGGCGGTACTCCCAAGTGATATTCGTCATGACTCGCCCCGGGTTGCCAATTATGTTGAAGTGGACAACGAGCAAGCACGCCAGGAGGCATTATATTGGACCTGTTAGATGAGAAACGGGACATGGCTTTGGCTCGTTCGGCGGTTTATCAGCAAGACCTGCGGCGTTATCACAGCCGCTGAGTCAAGACAAGAACCTTTCAAGAAGGCGACTTGGTGCTTCGGCTCATCCAGGATCAGACCGATATGCACAAGTTATCCCCACCTTGGGAAGGACTGTTTGTGGTCAGCAAGAATCTGCACAACGGATCATATTACCTCATTGATGTTCGAGAGCACGCAGACTCACGCAAATCTGAGGAGGAGACCCGGCGGCCATGGAACATAGCTCTCCTTCGGCCTTACTACACCTGAGCCATAGGCTCCTCTTATGTACATATTTTTGTATATATTATGATCAATATAATAAACCGGCATCCTTGCTATAAGCAGGGCCTCTGCCGTTTTCTTGAAATATCTTTTGATTACATGGGGGCTTCAGCTGACAAAGCGGAGTTCTGCCTGTTAAACCGGCTATCATGCCACAATACAGCTTGGGAGCTTCACACCCAAGGGGACAAAGAGAGTCTGGATGCTATGCACAGCTCAAACATAGGCACCCATTGAGCACCGCTCACAAAGTTACTTGGGGGCTCTTTGTGCAATGCAACAAAGAGTTTGAAAGGACCCTTGTAATATGCTATCAAGCACGGCTTGGAAGCCTGGTGTATTCACCTAAAATCCCGGGTTAACCTGCCTTTATCAAGTAAGCCACTCCTATCCAGGTAATCCTAGCATGACCCGCCGAACGATTGACAAGTCAATCTTTTACAGACCCTGAACTTGTCAAAGTTAAAATGACGATTGGTTAGTTGGAGGCCCATCTTGAAAGGCTTTGCAAAATGGTTTAACTCAGCGGCCTGGCAGCCCATGAAAAGCCTCGAATTTGGGCCTGGCAGCCCTTGAAAAGCCTCGACTACACGGTTTTATTTGCCTTTGTCAAGTTTTTATCCTTTGATAACATTTTATGTTGAACCGGTGTCTATTGACCCGGCATGGCTATCAGTCATCATAATAACCCGGTGTTTGTTAACCCGGCTTGGTTTTCAGCTACAAGCTGTCAGACCATACTCATTATTAAACCGGTGTTTTATAACCCGATCTGGCATTGACTACATGTCGCCAGAATGACCGTCCGGTGTTCATCACAACTCGGTATGACTTATTATATACACCAGCACTGCATGGTGGGAGTTATCAATACTCAAGATTTGGGTCCTCAACCTTACTACAATCAAGTTGGTAAGCCAACAATATGATTTAATATCACAGGTATGATTTATTTCATATTTTGATATTTTTACAGCCTTGGTTATCAACCAGGCTTTGTATTGGGCATTATGACCCGTTCGACGGTAAACCGCCAGGATAACTCTTTTTATGCAGACACAAGGATTGCATGAAAATTATCAAGATATATAAGCAAGCACAGCAATAATCATGGCGGATCAAGCAAACGTCATGTAGCAATGCACCATGGCAACAAATCAAAGTATTTCAACTAGCCTATTACAAGGCGCTTTGAGGCCCAAAATAATGATTGTTCTTTACACAGAACACAACCTGTGAAAATCAAGCCGGTTGCCGGATTAAGACTCGTCACCAGGTTGACGTGAAGTTGATGGGTCTTCTGGCGTCGGTTCAACCTCCTCCTCCCCACCCAGTGGCTGGAAGTCAATGGTGGCCCAGTCAATCCGGGTTAAAGCCTGGAAGATAGCTTCTTCACTTATAAGATTGGACGGTTCAACGTCAGGGGCATAGGTGTGCTTACGGATTGGCGGGATGAGATTCTGCACTTCTTTAACAATGGCATCAACCCGTTTGTTGTCTGCATCATAGAAGGACCGATGAGTAGACAAGTTAGCCTCTTCAGCCAATTGGCTTGCCGGCGGGCGCATCTCCTTTGTCAGGGCATTGAGGGCTTCATTATCAAAAGCTGACCCGTCTGCTTGTTCACCAGGATAGCCCTTTGCGATATCTACTGGATCAAGATCAGCTATCCAAGCTTTATCACGAGTCAGTGCTGATAAAGCGCCAGCCCTGGCAGCAGATCACTTTACCTCCTCTATCTGGGCAGGTGTCATCGATAACTTGGCCAATGTATCCTTGATCAAAGTTGGTGCCGCTTTATTGTAAGAGGCCGCACAGATGACTCGTTGGGCACTAGTATACAGTTGCTCTATCAACGTATATACTGCCTTCAACTTCATCCGCATATCCGAGCCCAGATGAGCAACACGACTGCCTGCAATGGTTTAAAAATTTGAGGTTAAACCGGCAATTTCAAAGATGTTTAAGAGAGGTTCTTACAAAATGCTTACCAAATATGGCAGAAGTCATAGCATTCACTTGATGCTTTAGCCCAGTTAGCTCTTCCGCTACCGGTTTAAGAGCTGCTTCGGCATCTTCAGCCCGCTTTAATAGAGCAGTCTTCTCGGTATCCCAGCTCGTCTATTCATTCTTGAAGCCATCTTTCAATTGCTCCATGGTTGTCAAAGCGCCTTTCAGTTCCTCTTTGGCCTTGGAGGTTTCTGCTTGCTGGGACTTAATATTTTCTTGAAGATCGGCAATTTGGGAATCTTTATTTCTCAAGTCAGCCTGCAACAGACAGATGATAAGTTGTTCATATCTTCTTCAAAGTCCCAAGCACATAACAAGTTATACACTTGGCACTTGGGGGCTAATGTGGATTGCTTCTTAAACTGATATTTTAAAGTCCCAAGGCTCAATACAAGTATTAAGCTCGGCACTTGGGGGCTAATGCCTAATTGATCAGCCAAATCAAAGGTGAAGGAAGTCAACAAGGACAATTTTTAACAAAAAGTCCCGGTTCATCTTGAAGAGGTAAACCGGCCCTTGGGGGCTACGCAGTTGACGTCTTTTTTATCCAAAGTTCCGGTCCATCTTCAAGAGATAAACCTGCCCTTGGGGGCTACAATGGGATTGACAAAAGTACAAAGCAAGATTTACAGAAGTTACCTCATATCGCTCCTTCGTCAAGTTGACTAAATCGGCCTCATTGTCACGGCTTGTATATAGGCGGTTTAGGTATCCAGAGTGAAGATCTTGAGCGTTGAGATGAGCATAGCTTGACAGATCAGTCTTCCATTTGCCTTTCTCCACAGCAGCAAATTCCTCTTTGGCATTTTGCTTTGACAAAGCGACAGGATTGCCAGGCGAAGTATGGCCAAACCCGGTGATCACAACATCGTCAGTTGCTTTACTTGGGCTAGCCGGTTTATCTGCGGCTTTGGCTGGGCTAGGCTGATCAGCGGTAGGACTTGGAGGATCAACAATTGGGCTTGGAGGATCAGCGTGAGGACTGGTCGGGTTAACTTCTGGCGGGTCAACATAAGTATCCTAACCTTGTGGTACAGGATCATCCACAGCAATATCAGCATCTCCACCAGTACCTTCTGGGGTCTTCTCCGGTTCAAATTCCTCAGTAGGAGCATTCGTTTTTGCCTTCTTGCTGAGTCGGCCTTTGGCACTGCAAAATAGCAAACAGAGGTTAATATGATACACCGGCGCAAGAAGGTAAAGCTAAAAATATTACTCACACAGGGACGGTCTTGAGAGGAGGCATTTGTGTGGTTGATGAGTCGCCAGAAGATGAGTTGGAAGTTACCTGATAATTCGAATCAGATGGATTAAGTGGGTATCGGAAGAAACCCGCCAAAGGATAAGATTTATTAGAAGAACAAGAGACCTCTGGACGACGCTTCCGGGTTGGGGTGTCCGGTAAACCGGAGGAAGTGACCTGTTGGCCACTATGCCGGGTTGTGCGACGACTTTCATGTTGTTGTGTCTTCAAAGAAAAGTGTGGATCCAAATGAGCGTGAGGATGTGAAAGTTTTACTTTCCGGATTGCGCGACGAAGTTTTTGAACCGGCACATGATCTGAATCGGAGGAAAGGGAAATTACCTCTACATGGTCCGCACAGCTGGCTTCCGCATCATCCTGATAATGATCATTGTCAATAAGATGCATGAAAAATGAACCAAGGGAATCAAGTTCTACCTCTGGGTCCGAATCTTTAGCATCTTCGGGCGGATTAGAGGACTCAACGGTTTTCTTGTTTGCCGACCACTTCGTGACTTTGCTCTTGGCACAAGGAGCCCTCACCGGTTTGTCTTGCGATTTTACCGGTTTGTCTTGAGGCTTCCTCTTCCAGAATGGGTCTTTGGCTTGTAAGGAATAAACAAAAGGTTATCAGAAAGATGTTAAAGGGGAGACGGATTAAAAAGCAGAAAGATAAACTCTTACAGCTGGCGGTTTGTTGGAGGCATAAAAAGGGCGCAACCCAGTCTTGCTGCACTCAGCTATCGGTTCATCTAGCATCTTTTTGACTGACTCAGTGACCTCTTCGTCAGTCATCGGTATGTCAGTATGCCGTTGAGGATCATTGACATTGTCGGTATACTCATGCATTAACCTGGTGCGGCGGCTTAAGGGCGGGATACCCCATGAAACCCAGCAACGAACGAGATCAATGTCGGTTAAACCGTTTGCTAGAAAAGCCCGGAGTTTAGCAAGTTGTGGCGCATAAGTTTGTCGTTCTTTGGCAGTAAGCCGCTGAGGCAGTGGATGTCCATTGCTGAGTCGATGAGGACGGTAACCCGGCAGAGGATTTTCATCGGCAGGAGCGGTGTTCCGGCAATAGAACCATGTTTGATTCCAGTCTTTTGGGTGGCTGTGATGTTTGGCATGAGAAAAATCTACTTCCTTCCTCTTTTGAATTGACAATCCGCCAAGTTCAGTATTGGGGCCATCACTAAATTCTGTACGCGGTTCAAGTGGAAGAAGTCTCTGAAAAGTTCAAAAGTTGGCTCCTCTTGCAGATAAACTTCACAGAACACTTGGAAGTTGCAAATATTGGACACAGAATTCGGTCCAATGTCTTGAGGGTGGAGTTGGAAGCTGGCAAGTACATCCCGGAAAAACTTTGATCCGGGAGGACTAAAACCTCGGTCCAGATGCTGCATGAACACAACCACTTCTCCATCTTGAGGTTCAGGAGGACACTCAGTACCAGGGACTCGCCAATGAATGATCTCCTTCTTGGCTAAAGCGCCAGTCAGAACATACCCAGTAAGCTGTTCTTCTTTGATCCGGGAAGGAACCCGATTGCAAGAAGAAAATTGTTTGGCCATTTTTTGCTGAAAAACTGTAAAGGAAGTTCAAATGACGGTTTACGGTTCAAGATTGATATGCCTAAACCGGTGTCAAACCGGGGGATTTCATCGAAGTATATGTACATGTTAAACCGGATGTTCATGTTCAGATAAGGTTGGCGGTTTAAGTGAGGGCTAATGGTACCTGGCGGATTATCAAAATTCTAAAGGTTAAACCGCCTATAATGGAAGAAGCAGATCAGAAATATACTAAGTGTTGAAGAAACAGGTTTCACAAGATGCTATTATAATTTTGGATCTACCGCAGTTCAGTAAAGAAAATTTCCTGAGCCCTAAAATGGCGACAGTGGAACAGAAAGGATTCAGATGAGATCTGTTTGTACTCAAAAGGATACTATGGTGAGGAGAAATAAACTATAGTTTCGGCCGCAGAAGAAAAAGGTCAAGTTGATCTAGTTTCAATGAGACAGTAAGGGCGAAACAATGAGCACGGACGGACACTGATGAACACAGATGAGCGCCGAAGCCCTAATGGAGATCTAGGGTTCAAGGAAGGAGACTTACCAGATTCACAAAAGGGGCAGAGTAGCACCGTGGATCTCTGGTATGTTCAGGTTGATGCAGCGGCCCAAGATGGTGCAGAAGCTTGAAGGTCGACGGCGGCGGCGGAGCTCGAGCTCTTCGGAGTCGCGAGGAGGAAGAAGATGCGAAGAGGCAAGGGGGGAAATGGAAAGGACCCTCGGTCTTATTTATAAAGGCCAAAGGATAAGCGACAGGCGCGAAATTCAAGGAGTCAAAAATCGGATATCTGATACAGTTGTCGCCTCGATCTTCGGAGATCAATTAATAAAAAGGAATCTTTACGAGTTTTTTACGCAGATGACGTCATGGCGGTTTAAGGCGACTCCAGAAGATGATGTCACGGCGGTTTACCAGGATAACACAAAGATGTTCACATCGGAAATTCTCTAAAGTTGAAGATTGACATGAACAAGTTCAAATCAACCTGGGGCCTAATGTTGGGGATATGACTACTGAGTTAAACCGCCCAGGAGGGGCCGGATTACACTCACAAGGAGTCCCGTACAAGAGCCCATGAAGATGAAGGTTATGGCATTTCAACTATCAAGACTTAGAGGCCCAGAGCCCAGTGGCAGATTAGGGCCCATAGTAGTGAACCGCCATAGATGCATAACTTGTATTGTAAGTCAGGAAAGGAGAAACCAAGCCGGACACTTGTATGAGTCGGCCTCGGGATTTTGTAGACTGGTCGGGCGTCAACCTATGTATATAAAGGGACGACCCGACGGCGGTTTAGGGACAAGAAATATCAACTCGAGAACTAGGCAAAGCATATTTGCTCCCTGGTAATCGAGACCACATCAAGAACACCACAACTGGATTGTAGGCTTTACCTTCACCGCAAGGGGCCGAACCAGTATAAACTCCCTGTGTCCTTTGTCCGGTTTAACCCCTCTAAGCTAACCCGATCGCGATGGCTCCACAATGAAGCTGCCAAGCCGGAGGGTTTGCCCTGAAACTAGGGCTCCTCCGGAAGTGATATTGTCCTTGATGACAAGGCGAGTCATTGACCCTTCTGTTGATAACACAGAGGAACTCTCAATGAAAGCACCAATTTTGGTGTCAAAACCAGCAGATCTCGGGTAGGGGGTCTCGAACTGTGCGTCTAAGGATCGAAGGTAAAAGAAGGCATGGGACACGATGTTTACCCAGGTTCGGGCCCTCTTAATGGAGGTAATACCCTACTTCCTGCTTGATTGACTTTGATGAGTATAGGGCTTACAAGAGTTGATCTATCTCGAGATCGTAATGGCTAAACCCTAGATGTCTAGCCTGTATTATTATGATTCCCCTACGGACTAAACCCTCCGGTTTATATAGGCACCGGAGGGGACTAGGGTTGTACAAAGTTGGTTTATAGAGGAAGGAAACTACACATCCGGACGCCAAGTTTGCCATCCACGCAAAGGAGAGTCCCATCTGGACACGGGAGAATGTCTTCTGTCTTGTATCTTCACGGCCCATCAGTCCGACCCATGTCACATAGGCCAGCTCCCCGAGGACCCCATAATCCAGAACTCCCTCACACCCACCGCCATGGCTTGAGGATGATGGTCGTCGTCGATATCATCTAGAACTGCATATGTGTGTGGTTGTATGACTACCCCTAGTAGACTGCTATATGTTTTATGACTACCTAGTACTGCTTATCATATATGCTACTGTATGAACCATATATGTGTGTGAGGATGCATGTTGACTATATATGAGTACCTATAATGCTTAATGATATTGTATGACTAATGTACGACTATATGGTATTGTGGTTAATGATATTGTTATCTGGTATATGTGAAATTGCAGTTTATTGAAATGGGGTAATGTTCTAGATCAATAGGAAGCAGAAAAAAAAATGTTGAAAGATACAGCAGCAGTGCGGGGACAGAAAAGCGCTACAACTACTTAATAGTAGCGCGTGTCAGAAAAGTGCTACTGATATAGTCAATAGTAGTAGCGTTGATATAGTCAATAGTAACTGATAGCTGTAGCGCCTTATTAGTAGCGCGGCCACCCGTGCTACTGATAGCATTAAAACCCGCGCTACTATTATGGTTTTCCCTGGTAGTGATCGTCATTCTTCTTTGCGAAATGTCCTTGGCGAATTCTCATAGGCATACCATGGTACAAAATGAAGATCCAAAATATGATTGTCACTGCATGCATGTGTCCCCACAATTGGATTCGTGATAGTAAGCTACATGATGAGCATTTTGACAAGTTTTGACAATGATGCTATGTACAACCTCCATTACCGTTTATAGGTACCAATGCTCTACCACCACAAGATGATAGTAGCATGACCGGAACACGTGAGGCTATTGCTATCAGTCTTATACCTTGAGATTATTCCTTCTATTTGTAGTTGACCCCTTCTGTAAGGAAAGAAACTTTACAACCATTCTAATTGTAATATTTAGCACTATGATATTCATTTTCGTGCTTATATTCGACGAGAAACTGTTCGAAACAACTAAGTGTTAGCAATTTAGCACACAGTTTTAGTACCGAGACATTACAAACATGTCAACACACAACTCATACTACAATCTCAGACTGAAATTCAGAAAAGAACTGGGCAACAGATTTTGTGGGCAAGAATCAAAAGCTGAAAAAACCAGGCCTTAATCAGGTACCCCTCCTGTAGAGACAAACACTCGTGCTTAAGAAAAACTCGGTTTATTTGACCAAACACCTTCGCTGAGCACCTATACCTTAGCGGGGATGACTTGTGCCCTACGATCTCACATGTTTCCCTCTTCGCCATTCTCTCACACCCACCAGTGGCTACTCTAGCCTTGACGAGCAATTTGTTTTGAGTAATATTTGATACAACTTTTTTGCATTTCCAAAAGAAAAACTCAATATGGCATATTTTACAAGTCATTACAGCATTTCACACCATAATCCAATTGATTCCTTTCGAAATGAGCATTATTATTCTGTTCATTTTATATATTTTTACATCATCATATGTAGGTCAGTTATTCTTACCATTGGCTCATTGTCTTGTGATTATGACTACGAACTATCAGTTTTTTATGGTGAACGTATACAAGCACCCATGCTTAGTCTGCAAAAACTATCCAAATTAATGTGTGTGTTATTCAGTATTGCCTGCATACAGATCACTACTAAGAGCATCTCGGAATTTCCTATTTGGCGCTCGCGTCGCTACTAAGGACAGCCATGGGATTGAAACTAGATGGCAGATTTTGACAGCTATAGTGCCAGCAACAAGTCAACTGCATAGGAACTGAAACCCTTAAAATCAAGTACTGGAACTAAAAAACAATGTCGAGAACAGGAAACCTCAGATCCGCTGGATCGGGCGATGGAGGCGTCTTCGCGTCTTTTTCCTCCTTGGGGGCATCGTCTCAGAGCCGGGCACGACTGAGAGACTGGAGGATGATGGCATCTTCGCTGTCGATGGCGGCATCTTCGCTGCGTGGTTTGCTGAGGCGGGGCGCTGGTTTCTGTTTGGCAACAATGATGGCGTCGAGAGGAGCTTGGGTCGCGGCGTGGTCTTCGGTAGTCGGTTCTTCCCGGCGCAAGTCCTGCATATTTCTCTTGTGTTGCTCGTCGTCAAAGTTGGAGCTGTCGGTTGTTTGCGCGTGGGGCCATCTGTTGGCATGTGCCGTCATGGTTTCTGTTCCATGTTGATGGCCAGGTTGGTCGGTGGTGCCCATGTCATGTGGGTTGTGTTGTATCGGTTTTAGCCTGGTTTTCCATGAATTAACCAGGCAATTCTCTTCTTCTTAATCAATGAAAATGGCAAGTTTTTTGCCTGGTTTCAAAAAAACAAAAAACAAAACAATGTCAGAACTAGATGATGAAGCTGCAAACTGTGTGTGTGTTACAGAGAGAGACAGAGAAGGGTTGTACCTGAAAAATTGCAAAAAGGAATTGAATATATATATAATCTATGGGAACTTGCTTCTTCTCCAACCAGCCAAAAAAGAAGAAGCTCCAAATCAAATATTACATTATGGTGCACTTATTTACGCAACAACACCACTGAAATCTGATACATCTAGCCCCCTTTCTTGCAGTAACACTCTCCAGCATGTTCAAATATACATCATTGTCTGCAGAAGTCAATGCACAATTATCCTTCAACGATCTTCACAGGACTCCTGAGGAACAGATTGTTTTTCGTTAGTAATGGCAAGAAAGAAAAATACCATGTGCATATTATCTAATAACTGCACATACCCAAATGGACTCTGTTTGATTGATAGTAGTTCGACATCCAGCTGTTAAAAACAGATAAACGTTGAGTAAATAGCAAAAAATCACCACAATTGGCGTTAGGATTTAAAAAAATTACCACTTTTTTTCTTCAGTAAAACCTACTGGTATTGGAGCAAAATTTAGCCAAAAACATGGATGCTTGTGTTTTTTTTAAGCTGACATGATTATAACAGGGATAGCCCGCATATAAGCACTAATGTGGCACAAAAGTCAACACCATTTTTTTGACCGTTACATTGGACGTGTTATGACCGGGGATGGGGGGGCACCTATCAGTTCTATCCCCCTCAATAAACCCCCATGGGAAAAAAAATCCCCGCGCATGAGGCCTCCCGTCGGAGCCGACCCGCGCCACCAGCCCTACATCCCTGCCGTCAGCCCAGATCCCATCCATCACCAACCCCACATGCCAACAAAGTTACACTGGCAACAAGCTCAAGAAGAATGGAATAACTATTGATGTAAATGGCATGAAAATAAATGACTGTTTACCTCAATAGTTGCATTAGGAGGAATTTCTTGAACGCCCTTTTTTCCATAAGCTAGCTCAGGAGGAACAATAACCAACCTCTGAAATTTTCATTATTGTCATATTGCAGAATGAAAGTGATCTCCACATAAGGAATCATGACAGGAGCCGAGTTTGTATGTGTGTTCATGCCTCAAAATACTCACATGTATAAAGTGGTCACTGAAAATAAATAATTCATCGGAACCGAGAAATAATTGTTATGTAATCTTTATACTTATATGAAGCTAAAACGAATATATCCTTTTTGACATGATGCAGGCAACTTAGCATATTTCATAATCATCAATAAATGAAAAAACCTCTAAAAGTCATCAATACTATCATTTGTAAGGGTTGACTGATGGAAGCTTAATTATCTGTGGCAGAGCATCATGTTCTGTAACTGGTATCAACATACCTTAGCTCTCTACAAAGTCACAGGATTGTTTATTTGAAAATAAAAGGTTGTAGAGCAAAACCAAAACGAAACCATAGAAATTACTCACCTGGCCTCCAACTTTCATTCCCTCAACCCCGAGATCCAATCCTTTTAGAACATTGCCTCTTTCAGAATTGCCAACATCAAACCCATACGGCTACAGATGATTTAAGACAAGTAAACGAAAGTTAAACCAGAAAAACTATATTTGAAGTACAGTCACTTTTCAAATACTGCATCACACAACTGTCAAGAAGTTTCTACATGTTCAAATTAAGAAGCATGCTTGATATTTGATAACAAGGTCTCCTTTTGGAACGACGAAAAGGTGACAGAATCTTGTACAATATGAAAGTACAATTTCATGAATCTGTCATATTGATAATTTACTGAAGAGTATTGCTAATTTATCCTACACAGAAAGGAGCCAAAAATGTAAGGCAATACCGTTCCACCAGTGACACCGAGGCCCTGCCTACTTGTCATGAATGTTATGCCCTTCCACTTGGCCACGTAATGCACCTAGACTCAGATAGGCATTGATCATCATACTTGAAAAAAATGAAGCTGAAAACAAATTGCAACTTTTCTGAACATTCATCTAGCTAGTGTATGAATAAGTGAACACGTATGGGTTGGAACACTATTAGGTAACGTAAGGTTTCTTTAGGCCAATGTTGCAATTTTCAGGAGGGTTAATTGACTCTTGTCCAAAATCATCAATAATAATAATAATTCTGGAACTTCATATTAGAAGAAAATGCCGAAAAGGACCAAAACAACTCAGGCCTTTTTTGAAACAAGGGGGTTATGTAGGAATTTCATAGGAATGAAATCCTATAGGATTTTTTCCTATGTCACCCTTCCGATTGAAAGGGTTTGCTTGAAGAATTCCCATAGGAACCCTTCCTTTCCTCCACTTGTTAGAGGATGCTAAACATTTGCTCAAACCTCATGTATTCAATTCCTTTGATAAGTCCAGTAAAACATGTCTCTTTATCTCTCCTCTTTTCTCTCTTTTCTCTCTACTGATGATTGGCAGTGCAAATGCAAATGATGATAAATTCTTCTGTCGCATCATGGTTTTAGAAATGCTCAGCTTGATAAAATGCAAATACGGGTGGTGGTACGTACTGCGACGCGCGATCCCTTAACTGCTTTAGCCCCACCTCCTACTTTGATGTCATAGTACCTGCTCAACACTTTGTAAGTTACGTCACGTATCAGGTGATGACCATTAATTAGCAAAGCATGCTTCCGCTTATAAGTCCAATATAAAAAGAAACACACACCAAATCTTCAGCAACTATTTTCACATACGATGAACAGATTCGATCTTTTTTTGTAAGATCGGTTAGCTTTTCTGATCAGTAGAATGCACCTGTAACTGGCCTGATGCACTGACCATTCTAGTCTGTAGAGCTTACTAATTGCTGGTCCAATTTACACTATGATACACCTATACAGCACAAGAGCTAAAGTGCACCTATGATAGCAGTAGGGGGGAAATCCACGCCCCAGTACAAGCAGTAGAGTAGCTCGGGGTAATAAATCAGTAAAGAGTATGCATACTTGATGCCATTGGGCAGAGTGATGAAGTCGCTCTCCGGAATCTTGTTGCTCCTAAACTGCCCAAATCAACCGAGCAAACAGCAAAAAATGTCAGCCCAGTCTCACCCGATGCCAAAGCCTGAACAACTGAAGCAGGAGACGATCGGGCACACGGATTCTTACAACTCTCCTGCTGGTCGACACGGCGCCAGCCTCCCCTCCTCGGGCGACGCCAATCCCCACGGCTGCGCCATAAAACCATCAAGAACACAGATACTGACAGACAGGTGGTGATAAAACTGGATCAGGAAATGACTGACGGGGAGGTGTTAGGAACCTGCGGTGGCGGCGGCCAGCGAGGCGAACCATCGCCGGGTGGTCGATGACCCTTCCGGGGAGGCGTCCGCGCGGCAGGCGAAGGCGGCCGGCCGCTGCCGCCGGGGCGTCTTGGACGCGGTGGAGAAGGAGAGCGGGAGGGCGCGGCGCGGGGATAGGGAGGGCAGGAGGGATGAGAGCTCCATTAGTGGAATGGTGGTGGTGGCGACGATGCAAGGCGGGTGCTTGTTTGATTTGCTTTGGATATTTTCTGGGACTGGATCGTGTGGACTTCACGTTCGCGGCCTCTTCCAAACAAGACGGGGGGGATCTTCGATTTTCAGCCGGGTTCGGCTCCTATCCACTCGAGTTTTTTTAAGGGACACCACCCCATCTCATTCTATCACAACGATCAAGGAAACCAAAGGAAACCCCCC
>NC_041389.1:462091756-462105974 GCF_002162155.2 Triticum dicoccoides
GGCGGCTGGCCATTCCCCTCTCGGGTCATGCCGGCGCGGGGGCGGTGCAGCGTCGCGGGGCGCTCCTAGGCGGCGGGGGGGGTTCTCTGTCGTGGTCGCAGGTGATCTGATGGGCGGTGGCACTGCCGTTAGCGGTCGAGTGACACGGTGGCGCGATCTCAGCCCAGATCTGAACCCTTCGGGCCCCATCTGGGTCTGGGTGGCCCGGCAGCAGGGAGGGTCATCGGCGTGGCTTCCGAGAGGTGGGGAGTGGCGATGTGCGGGAGGATGCTGGTGGCGCTGGCGCGGCCCTGCTGCAGCGTGGCCGGCGTGGCTTTGCAGGCTTGATTTTGGCCTGGTATGCCCTGCTGGCGCGCCCGGACAACGACCACGACGGTGCCGGGGGCACGGGCCTCCCGCATGATAGCGGTGGAGGTAGTTGTTGGAAATATGCCCTAGAGGCAATAATAAATTAGTTATTATTATATTTCCTTGTTCATGATAATCGTTTATTATCCATGCTATAATTGTATTGATAGGAAACTCAGATACATGTGTGGATACATAGACAACATCATGTCCCTAGTAAGCCTCTAGTTGACTAGCTCGTTGATCAATAGATGGTTACGGTTTCCTGACCATGGACATTGGATGTCATTGATAACGGGATCACATCATTAGGAGAATGATGTGATGGACAAGACCCAATCCTAAGCCTAGCACAGAGATCGTGTAGTTCGTATGCTAAAGCTTTTTTAATGTCAAGTATCTTTTCCTTAGACCATGAGATTGTGCAACTCCCGGATACTGTAGGAATGCTTTGGGTGTACCAAACGTCACAACGTAACTGGGTGGCTATAAAGGTGCACTACAGGTATCTCCGAAAGTGTCTGTTGGGTTGACACGAATCGAGACTGGGATTTGTCACTCCGTGTAAACGGAGAGGTATCTCTGGGCCCACTCGGTAGGACATCATCATAATGTGCACAATGTGACCAAGGGGTTGATCACGGGATGATGTGTTACGGAACGAGTAAAGAGACTTGCCGGTAACGAGATTGAACAAGGTATCGGTATACCGACGATCGAATCTCGGGCAAGTACAATACCGTTAGACAAAGGGAATTGTATACGGGATTGATTGAGCCCTTGACATCGTGGTTCATCCGATGAGATCATCGTGGAACATGTGGGAGCCAACATGGGTATCCAGATCCCGCTGTTGGTTATTGACCGGAGAACGTCTCGGTCATGTCTACATGTCTCCCGAACCCGTAGGGTCTACACACTTAAGGTTCGATGACGCTAGGGTTATAAAGGAAGTTTGTATGTGTTTGCCGAATGTTGTTCGGAGTCCCGGATGAGATCCCGGACGTCACGAGGAGTTCCAGAATGGTCCGGAGGTAAAGATTTATAAATGGAAAGTTGTTGTTCGGGTTCCGGGAAAAGTTCGGGTTTTTTCGGTATTGTACCGGGAAGCTTCCAGAAGGTTCCGGAGGATTCCGGAGGGGTCCGGAGGTCCGGAAATTGTTCCACCACGTCCAATACAGCGGCATGGGCTGTATGGGGGCGCCCTAGCCTTAATGGGCCAGGGGCACCAGCCCCCCCAAGGCCCATGCGCATGGGAGAGGGGAAACCCTAAGGGGGAGGGCCTCCACTTGACTTGGGAGGCACTCCTCCCCCCCTTGGCCGCCGCCCCCTCCTCAGATTGGATCTGAGGGGGCAGGCCCCCCTCTCCCTTGCCCCTATATATATGTGGGGGGTGGGAGGGCAGCCGCAACCCAAGTTCTGGCGCAGCCCTCCCCTCTCCCAAGTCCTCCTCCTCTCCCGCGGTGCTTGGCGAAGCCCTGCAGGATTGCCATGCTCCTCCATCACCACCACGCCGTTTGTGCTGCTGCTGGATGGAGTCTTCCTCAACCTCTCCCTCTCTCCTTGCTGGATCAAGGCATGGGAGATGTCACCGGGCTGTACGTGTGTTGAACGCGGAGGTGCCGTTCGTTCGGCACTAGGATCTCCGGTGATTTGGATCACGACGAGTACGACTCCTTCAACCCCGTTCTCTTGAACGCTTCCGCTTAGCGATCTACAAGGGTATGTAGATGCACTCTCCTTCCCCTCGTTGCTGGTTTCTCCATAGATAAATCTTGGTGACACGTAGAAAAATTTTGAATTTCTGCTACGTTCCCCAACAGTAGTTCCTTCCCGCGCAGCTCCGGTGCTTCTACTCCCGTCGCCTGGTGTGTCTCTATCCGACCTCTTGGCCTCGTTGTGGTCATCTCAGCGAGGCGGCGTGGGTGGTGTCAAGACCGCAGTGGCGCATGCTGCTGGACCGTGAGGTGGCTGGTTGGCTCCGGCCCAGTTGGGCAGTGGGGTTTGGAGTGCGGGAGAAACCCTTGCCGGTTCTTTCGGCTCTGATGCGGTGACACCCGTGGGTGCCGTCATTCCTTCCTGGAGGGTGTCGGAGGTATCCATCCCCCACTCCCTTTCGCGTGTCGGGGGAAACCCTAGGACACGTCCGGGCAGCAGTGTCGTCGACGTTGCATTCCTTCTGGAGGTGCTGCTTGGTACGCGGCGGATCAGAGCCTTGGTCTGTGATGGGTCGATTCCGTAGGGCGCAGCGTGGCGGATCATCCGTGCTTTGTCGAGATGCCGTTGTTGGCATTTGTATCTTCTTCTTTGTCAATTCTCTTTTCTTTTGGGCTTGTTGCGCTACTCGCCCCAGTAATTGCTATGTGATCAGTGTTGGTTGCTTTGTAATACAAAGCGGGAGGAAATCCTTTTTTGGTATCACAACGATCGTATCACTTACAAGGAAGGAGATCAACTCATCTGATGGCGAATCCATCCATACACTAGAAGTAGAGTACTTAGCTAGTTTAGCTAGTTCATGAGCAGCTTGATTACAATCTTTATTACATTGCTCAAATAAGACATGGTTAAAATCTAACTTCATGAAGAAACAGTCATCGATAATGGCACTTGCTACTGAATTCGAGGCACCTTCATTAAGATCATTGACAACCCCTTCATTACTCAAGCGGGAGTATGTGTGAAGTCCAGTCTGAATCTATCTGCTATTGCTTCAGCCGTGAAAGCATCATAACAAGAATTCAATCTTTCGTTTGTAGCGGCAATAAATTTTCTAGTGTGATCGCGGATAATTGCACCGACGACACCACTTACTTTATTAATCATCGCAAAACACTTAATGAGTGATAGATTGAATAATGTAAGAGGAAGGGTCATATACCCAATTAAAAGATAAATGGTTCTCGTAACAATTTTGCTAGTTTGTGGACAGTGCCGTTGGCTTCCCGCATGTAGTGTTACCTATTGGCAGGGTGTTCTCCATGAGTAACCGATCTTCTGATCCGCCAGAGGTACCAGACCAAAATTAATATAATTTCAGACAAACCCACAAGTGGCATGCCAAGAAAATGCCCCTCCGACGAATAATTAGCTCTTTCAACACAGATGATCCGATCTTCCACAAACGAAGCATTAACAGTGACAGATCAAGAAATTTTCATAGTTCACTATCTGGGTAACACTCGAAGAAAAGATGCATCAAATCTTCAGGGAACAGATGGCAAATAGGAAATTGTCCATCATTACCAATATGCTGGTTACCAAGAGTTAGACTTCACTTGGGATAGCACTGTGCATGACCTTTCATATAATTTTTCACCTTTCCAGGAACTGCAAACTTCCATATCTTATGCCAAAATAGGATTAGTACCACTGGAGGGCGAAGACATATTACCAAATTGGTGTCTCTACTCAACGTGATACGCAAATTTTACAGAGAACGTTCCAGACCGGTTATAGTGTCATGCCACAAAATCATCAAAACCATTTGGACCGAGGAATCCTCAGAATTCTGGAAGCATCAACAGGTGAAAATATTGAGTAGATCAGGTTCTCCTCCGATTGCCCTGAAATAGGATCAATTAAGTCTGACACCTTGCTAACCAGAATACCTCCCCTCAATGTCAGAATTTTTCTATTTGGACTAGAGGCAGTCCATGGATCCCTCCAAATATCAATAGATTCTCCATCTCAACTCTTCAAATGCATCCCCTTCTAAAGTCTGGATACCATCAAATATACTTTGCAATGTATGATGAGCCTTTTTTCGGATCCGCTTCAAGAATGCTTTGGTTTGGATAATATTTGGCCTTCAAAATCCTTGCGCATAGTGAATCATGATTAAAATAATGATAACCCCTATATCCAAGTCCTTCATGTTTCTTAGGAAACAAAGTTTTCACCATGCAAACTAATGCATTTTTCTGTGTAGTCAATTTGTTAATGTACACGTACAGTAGCCATCAAAATATGTCATCTAGTTGCAATCCACCCCAACTCCCACCCCTAGCCACCTCTGCAAAAGTGTTCCTACAAGTCACTGCCTCATCCCCCTCCTTTTCCTTGTCCGGCGGCCTTGTCGACGGCAAGAGGAGTAGGGACCAGTCCGTCTTGTATCCTATTTCTTAGGCTTTTGTTTCCCTGACGACGTCGACGATGTAGTGGCAGCGATGGCGTGTTGGAATAAGGTCTCTATGGTCTCTGCCTACCTCGATGCCCAATCCGGCGCCTACGAAGGCATGTGAGAGTCTGTGTCCCCAGACTATTGACTCCTTTTAGATCTTGGCAGACGATGTGTCATTCAAGGAGAGATATTGGCTGGCTATTGGTGCGGCGACTATGGCATCTTCTTTCGTGTTGTTCTGTGGCATGGTCTAGCTTCTAGAACCCTCTGAACTGATGGTGATCGATTGCAAGTGTGTATTGCGTTGAGTGATGCTCCAACTGATGTTGCTTCAGCCATTTGTAGATCTCGTCTCAAGGAGCCAGTGACTATTGCAGTCTTCAAATCCTGGTACAACAAGGGGTCTTTGCAGATGTCCCTTTTCTTTACTGTCTAGTAATAGGAGGAAGAAGAAGGCTAGTATGATTTCCAATGATATTGATCAGATCTAAGGGTGTCTTTTCTTTAATAAAATGTATCTCCTCCCCGTTTCATCTTTGCAGCAATGGAGGAACTCAATGATGACAAGCCTGTACTATGGTCGTCTTCATATCCAGGGAGACTTTCTAAGCCAGCAAAGTCTGTAGCCTAGTGCGTGCTCAAACCATGAAACCTCCCGCTCACCGGCTCTGCCTGTGTCCTGTGTCTAAAGCTCTGTTCTGCAAAGGAGGCAAGTAGCATATTCACAGTTTGATCACAACGATATGTGTATTAGTATTACATAACAGAACACTCACAATTATGTTCGTTTTACAAAAATAAATAAATAAACCATGGCCTATGTAATTTTTCAACATTCAAACAATAGATTCAAGTTACGAGATCCTATCAACGCAACATTTAACATTACCAGAAAATATAATTGCCATAACTTTGTTCATGCGATTTTATAGCATAGCGACGGCTGCTGAGCTTGTTAACATTTAGCTTGACTGTAGAGGGAACTTTCCCCACAATGTATCTTTCGATAGCCCTGAGCCCTCTATAGCCTTCGTCGAGCATACGCCAGTTTAACACTGTGTAGCATCTAGCGATTCCGTCGTCAAAAGTCCTATCAAGGTCTTCAGAGCCATTATCACATATGGTGTCCAACGTAAGGCACTCGAGTGATGTTGCATTCTCAAGAATATGACAGGTTAGCTCGACCATGCTCTTTGCAGCGCAGAAGCCCTTGATCGTCACATTCTTGATGTTGCCATGCTGGTGTTCAGGCATCTGCCTCAGATGCAGGTCTCCGGAAATCAATTCATGCCTTACGCTAGCCTGTAATACCTGTGTGCATTGGAAGAACATGCATGCTACAGTTAGTAGTTCCTCTACATGCAGATGCTGATATCATTGTAAACTTGAGGAGAAGTGACTTACAGCCAAGATAAAATTCTCCAAGACAGGACAAGCATCCAGAAAAGAAACGAGAGAAAAATAATCGTAGCCTGGGGAAAAGCCCTTCATCCCTCGATCATGAAGAAAAATACGCAAGTTCTTGAGGTAGAGGAATTTGACAGGCAAGATTGGCGTATTGAAAACCTGCATAGATATGTCAAGGATATGTTATAATTGCTGCCATATGAATAATGTGTGATGATGAAATCTATTGCTAGCCATCCTTTCAAAGTACTAATGAAAAAACAACTTGGGGATTTTTACCTCCCCGGTCGATTCTAGGCTGAGGGTTTCAAGATTTGGCATAATGGACGGAAGCTTGGCACGAGCATAATGAACGAGGTTAGATTCGTAACAATCCTGCATTTGGAGGTCCTTCACTTGCAGTACATCTCCAACTGGAACTTTCTCTGGTTGGCTATCGATGCGAACAATCCAAAGATTTGGAGCTTTATTTTCTATCACTTTTAGAGCTACGCACTGTAGCACCGCCAGGCAGTTGAGCCTGTGTAGCAGGCAAGGTATCTTCAGGTGAATGACGTTACCGCATTTAGTGAGATTCAGCTCCTCCATAGCAAAAGAATTAGAAAGGAAGCACCCTAACTCATCTCCTGTAATGTCCACCTTAAACAGATGCAGCCTTGTCAAGCGAGCAAGTCCGGCAACAGGGTGGAAGGCACAACTGGCGAGGTGAAGATGTCGAATCGAGTTTCCACTCCCGTTGGAAAAAACTGAGCAGGGGAAGTTGTAAGACACCCATTCGTACCCGTAGTGAGGCCCGTATTTGTACTTTCTCCGGTGCTGTCGTTTTAGGCAAGAATAGAGTCAAACATTTCAAATTTTGACTACTAATATCTACACAAATAGTTGGATTGAATAATTCAAAAATCATACTATCATATATGTGAACTTGTCTCGACAAATACCTCCACGGTACCAGAATTTTATTGGATATTATATAAACATAATGTAATAAAAATTGATGGTCAAAGTAGTACTAGTATTTAGGATGGCATTGATGTCCAGAACAATAGCTTTCAGAAGACGAGAGAAAGTAGTATACCATTGGTACTGAAAGTACGACTTCTTCAATCCCCGGAGTAACTGCAATCTGAAGCCACCTGTTCAGATCACGAATGTTGAAACCAGAACCACAGTGATGAAGCTTGAATGTCTTCACACCAACGCCCGAGTGTTTTTTCAAAACGCGGTAAACTCTGTTTTGGAAAGTTCGTGCAAGTTCAGGTTTTCGACATGCATTTCCAGCCAGGCCGAGTGTTTCCTCTGTGAAGGTGAGGTTGGGACGGCGTGTCCAGGAACTTAACAACGCGCGAGATACACAACCAGCTCGAGCAGCATCCCGCAGGGGCAGCAAGGAAAGGATACGATCCCATATGTCCTGCATACACATGAATGGGAGAAGGGTTAACATTCAAATTGTGGAGGCGAGCCGATCCTTCAACTAGGGGAAATAGGACGATATGAAGTTGACATGACACGCCAGGTGCTCAGTGCATTGTGTGCTAGAACATTACAGAGTAACGTAGCCCAACAGAATGCCAATGTGGTAGGCACATTAAGAATTACATTGAGAAGTATTCTTTCCCCGACAGTGTCACTGGTTGGCAATATCACACACACACACACACACACACACACATGCTATTCTTTACTTGTTTGTAGACAGCATAATAGATCCTCTAGTGGGAACTAAGAAACTAGAAAAAATTCACCTGTATTTATTACTTGTTCCTAGAAAGCATGTTGCAGTAAAACCTTGAACAATCCAGTAACACTTTTGCTCAAGTTCATGAAAAGTTAAATCTTCAATTCTGAAACTCTGAAAGTGCTTCTAAGCTCTCTAAGAAGATACACATTATTATCCTGAACTACTTTTCCACAACTAAGATTTAGCCAGTAGCATAGTTCAAACGATTAGTCAAATCGAGTAGTCGGAAGTTGGATCAGTCCCAGCGACGACAAAGCTAAGTTACATTGTTTAGCTACAAAAATCATGGGCGTTTTATAGGCGGACGCACCTCTGGAAGCTCTGGCACTGAATGCCTCCTCCTTTTGGAGGCTTGACGAGCATCGTCTTCTTGTTGACAGGGCGAGCGCTTTCTCTTGGCCACCGGCGCAATCGACGTACCTGCAGCACACCGTCCATGGATGGTCATGGATAGTGCGGACATTGACATGAGTTGACAAGAAAACCCCAGGCCTCATGCCACGCATGTTCAGTACCATCTCCAACAGGGGCATGTTTGCACAAGATCAGAACGTAGACGCGATGAGGGGAGCGAGAGGCGGCAGCTTACCACGACGGGATCGGGTCAGCCCCATGGTACCACGGCGGCGGCGGCGGCGCGGCGATACCTCCTGGGGTCGGCGCCTCCCTTGCTCGCTCGCTCGCTCTATCTATTCTAGGGTCGACAGGAGATAAGTTTTTTTTTTTAGATAATACACGAGAACTACCGAGCAGGCCTCTAACTACACGGGCCGTAGCCCGACAGCAAGTTCGCACAGAATACAGCCCATCCAACAAAAGGCCGGCGCCTGGAAGCCCGTCACCTCTTTGAGGCCCTCGCCGTCGGCCGTCGTCTTCCTCGGCTCCGTCCGGCGTGGCTGCGTGGTGCGCGAGCCTCAGCTCCTTCCGCCTCCACCACCCCTGCCCCGTTCTGCCCGAGTTCCCGCCCCGCCCTCACGCCTCTCGCCGCCTCGATCCTCGCGGCCTACCTCCTCGTGCTTCCGGCGTATTATCGTCTTCCTCCCTGCCGGATTTGCTCGATCTGGAGACCCAAATCCGAAGGTGCGAATCTCCCGTTCCCTCTGGTGCTTAATGTTAATTGTTCATCAATAGCAGGTTGGTTGTTCTTGTTCATCAACGTGCATTTCGAGCATACATTGCTCTTGGCCTCCAGCGTTAGAGTTTACGTGTGCGGTGGGCTTTTGAGTACATCAAGTAAGCTGTGGCTAGTCGCTAGGTGACTTTGTGGCTGCCAATTGCTACCATAACGTTGTGCAGAAAGGGGTCCGTGGTAGCATAGAGCTCGGTTTTATGGTGACTGGTTGGCCGCTCATGCTCGAAATGTTTATGATTTGGGAGGGGAATTCAGTTGTAGTAGCACATCAGGTGAGACCTTCACACGGATAACTTGAATTGCGTATGCAGTTTCTTTATAGCATATTCTTTCAAGTATGTGCTCAACATGTTGGAACTAGTAATTTGATATATTCAGATAGGGACCTTTCTTCGTTCCATCAGAGCTCAAATAGAGGGATAATTTGCCAATGGTTTGGATGATGTGTTCATTGTGCAATGGTAGGTGGTACGGGAGCATTGAACGATTCTAAGCTGACACAGCGCAACAACATTACAAAGATTGGTAGCACTAATCACTAATCAGCTTGCCACTCACCAACTGACACTGACATTACCTGTTGATTCCTACATTGGCATCTAGGATTAATTGTTGGGAGGATCTCATCAACAACTAAATCGCAACAGTATGCACATGTCAGCTCAGCCTGGCATGTAACTCATGAGCAAACGGTATTCAAAAGCTACCATATATATGGAACCAAGCGTCAGCACGCCAGTACTGTAGATGTCCATCTGAAACCATCATCTTTGGACCTGTATGGCAAAAGGCGAAAAAAGAGCTATCTACATAGCATTCCTCTAGTTAGGCAAGAAACGAAATCAGCATCATTTTATGGAATCACTTCACTGTGGAACCGCAGATATCTGCTGCTGCTTCAGCTGGTTCCTTCAAGCAGCAGCAGGCTGGCTCTTCTTCAGCTTCTTCTTTTTTTGACGCGGCTTCTTTGACTTCTCAGCACAGAACTTCTTGGTGTCAGCACCCTCCATATTGAATTCCACCAGGAGCTCTTGAAAGAGAACCTTTGTGTCGGCCTTGAAGGATGCGGTTCGTCGACCTGCACCTGCACGCACATTTGCATTTTCCAGCTCCTTGCCCTCATCGTCCTCATCAGGAACTACGGACCCAACTTCGTTACCTTCCATGTAATATTTGCATGCAGCCAGAATTGCATGGCCACGTTCACGAAAGTGGCCGGCAACAAGACCTTCAAAGTGCTGAAACAAGCAGAGCAACAACCAGATTAAGCCTCTTAGTCCACTGCACCCTACTGAAGATAACAATTAGTACCATATTACAACAATTAGTACCATATTACAACCAAATTAAGTGCCAGATTGTGGTTGTTGTTCTGTGCAACACTGGGAAAGTTAGATATGAAATCTAGCAACCTTTACCAATCCTAGCAAGATTTCACTGTTATGGCTCCAAAATGTATTACTCGTGACTACTATTATATCCAAACCGGTGTTAGTTCCCTTAGCTACCATAAAATTCTCATCCTTCTTACTTGGCGTGGTTTCAGGGTAACACAAAAACAGAGTACAAACTAATGTCCAGGAGGTGGAAGATCTTTTATCCCATATGAATCCATCATGGTTCAAATGTGCTCAAGGTTCCCACAGTTAGTGACGTTTTCTCTAGAGAAACATCCACCATTCAACTGTGAACTCAGGCAGAAGTTCATTTTTCAACCTGAACTCAAACCATTTGATTCACATCCTCAAACTGTAGAGATGGATGATGCTACATGTCAACATGTGCACCACATCACTGCCATGTCGCAAGTTCTGTTTACTGATCATTTTCTACCAAAACAATTTCTTCCATTTCTGGCAAAAAGCTTTTTTAGTGTATCTTTGTTCCTGGCTATGAAATGGCAGACATGTGGCGTCCATTTGTGGAACCACCCAAGGGCAACAATCGGATGGTTTGAATAATTTGATCTTGCAGTTAAAAGTTGAAAACGCGAACTTCTGCTACAGTTAGCATTGAAAGTTAGATCTGTTCTCGATCTATCCTTCCTGTCTAACAACATCAACATGCAGCAAGTTATATTTTAGACGAATCTTTGCAACCATGGGCACTCATGCACTCGTGTCGGGAACTGCAAGAGCTTGATAATTATGCAGTATGTTACCTGTGGAGGCCTACGAAGTGAGTACAGCATTGTCCTACATGAGTGCTGAAATGCTGTATCATTATACTCCAAGGACCTCCTCTGTCCATTAGCATCGTTGACTTCGGTCTTGTATCCTGGCTCATTGAAGTATGGCTTTTCATTCAATATGAGACCTTGAATGGATATCAGCACTTGTAGCATGCTTGAGTGAGCTGAGTTCCAGTTCTCACAGCCGTTACCATGCCAGGTTCCCAGGAGGCTAAGGCAGACTGTTCCACAATCATACAGATTTGGATTAAGCCGAAGTCCTCCAGAATGATAGTATACCACCTGCAAAGGCACCAGAACAGGTATTTAAATCAAATTATGAGAATACATCAAATAAGAAGTTATTAGATGTCAGTACTTACTGGGGGAGTCGCTGGATAACTAGCAGTGAATTGAGCATCAAAGAAGAAAAGGCCATCATGGTAGGGTGTTCCCTGAGGCCCAATGATTACAGCCCTGAGAAGGTCCATTCTATTTTCCGAAACACGGACATATATGGACGCTGCACACAGAATAATAGTCCATGAAAATAGTACATCAATGTGCATTTCTAAACCGTAGTAATTTCAACAGAGGAGATTCAGCAGCCTTTCTATAACTGTGTAGGTGAAAGTAAATAATACAACGGTGAGTTTAAATACACATAAAACCATTGACAATAGAGCTTTCTTCAGCAAGACGACATATGCCCAAATTTGCACAAATTTTGAAGCAACACTGAGTAGGAGAAATGGGTGGTTCAAATTAGATCCCGAGTGTGCTACAAAATATGTATCTTTCACTTGAGGGAAGCATTTAAGCACATATTTAGAATTCCTATTGGAAATAGCTGACCTGGTAAATTGTTCTCCAGGAGTTTCCAATCATGCTGAATTCTTTTTGTCCACTCTTTCCCTGTCTGAAGTGAAGTTAAACAAAGAAATAAGTGTCCGGTTGGAAAAGAAGGTGCCAAGTAAAGCAATATGCATAAGATTTTACCTTTCCAACAGGATTACTGGCATAATGATGATCAGAGAAATCTTTAATAATGTCAAACTGTTTAAAAAACTTGTATTTCTTGCCAATTTCATCCTCTATTTCTGACATTGACTTAAAATTGTCAGGCCCGTCATCAGTTACAGCTTTCTGCACCAATGGTACACTAGCCTCCGCACCTGGAGGCAGATATAAATCGTCAAATTTATAATCCAGTTGTTGATATAAGTCAATCTCATCAAATTCATAATGAGGCCCTTCAACGCCATTCACATAGCAGCCTTCATCTTCGTCATACACATAAGAATCCCATTCCTCGAATTCACACGAGTCAAAATTCTGTAGCTCAGCTTCAGATGCTTCGACAGTATCAATTTCTGTATACGATCCAACTTTATCACTGGATGAAGATCCCTGTAAAGTACATCAATCTAGTTGTAAACAAAGACAAGATTTTCAACAGTAAATACAAACTTGAATCCACCGAGGTGTTCTTGTAATATTAGTTACATAACAAGATCCATTGCTTCGGTGCCAGCATTAGACATGTAGTATATGGCCTGAGCAATCCACAATGTTTTTCCAACAAAGTATCCATAAGACCTTTTTGGAAACAAAATAACTAGCAAAAAATGCAACTAATGCCCCCAAAACGCAGACATTGCGGTCCTAATGTCTAGCATATATAATCCCAGATGTCCTGCATATACGCCAGGGTATGTAATAAGATTTAACATTGGAATTATCGGATCCTTTTTCTAGGAGGCTAATAGGAGCATATGGGAATGAGAGTAACATTACACGCCAGGTGCTCTATGCAATGTGTGCTAGTACATTACATACTTAAATAGCGCAACATAATGATTGTAGTATGTAAAATAAGAATTACATTGAGAAGTGTCCTTTCCCTGACAGTATTCACAAAATAAATAAATAATAAATTTACCTGCAGGTGTTCGTAGAAAGCATAATAGACGCTCTAGTGGGAATCCAGGAAAATTGTGCAGCGGGAGCATGTAATCTATTTTTTCTGGAGGAAATCTAGTTGCAATGAAAACTTGAACAATGTAGTGAACTACTCCATCCGTTTCTAAATACTCCCTCCGTTCCAAAATAGATGACTCAACTTTATACTAATTTTAGTATAAAGTTAATCAGGGCCGTACCCGAGAAAATGAGGGCCCTGTGCCAAATCAAAAATTAGGCCTTTGATAAAATCGTTGGCAATTAGGAAAACAATTCTCAAAGCAGAATTATTATAATAGGGGGTGTACCAAAGCAAAGTCCATGCATGTATCTTGTTGTTGCGTAGTTGAAGTACATCTTATTTTACCGAAAAAGGGTTGCCCCCCGCTTTATATTATAAAGCCACGACCACACGAAACAAATGCTGGGGCCTCAGCACAAGCAAGCCCAAAAGAAACAAAAAAGGAACTGAAGAGAAAAAAATGCCAACAATGGCGGATCAACGAAAACGATGAGGACCCGCAACCGCCGCGCCCACCGGATAAGACCACCGCGCTCCTAGCACTCCGGACCGCCGCATACCAAACAACACCCTCAAGAAGGATCGCGACGATGACGACGCTGTTGCCCGGACATGTCCTAGGGTTACCCCCGGTACGCAAGGGGTGAGGTGGAAGGGGTATGCCCGACGCCCTTCAGGAAGGCACGGCGGCGCCCACGAGCGTCACCGCGTCGGTGCCGGCCCTGCCGACAAGGATTTCTCCCGACCACCAACCAACCACGACCCCAGACGATCCATTCCGCGCCACCAAACACACCGCCCACCAACTTGCGCCACCACGATCGAGCAGTCTCCATCGCCGTCTCACCATGGCAAACGAAACGGGACCGACGGAAACAAGACGACGCAACCGGGAACCAGGAGCGGCAACATCAGCAGCCTCGCGGGAGGGGACATCCTCCACCACCCCCGGCGGGATCCGGCCGGACACAGCACAGGGGCAAACCGGG
Organism: Triticum dicoccoides; assembly: GCF_002162155.2. Classification (NCBI taxonomy): domain Eukaryota; kingdom Viridiplantae; phylum Streptophyta; class Magnoliopsida; order Poales; family Poaceae; genus Triticum; species Triticum dicoccoides. The sequence goes on from NC_041389.1 coordinate 462,105,654, forward strand.
CCACCCCCGGCCCAGCCAAACCCGAAACGGGCTCGCGAAGCCCCCGTCGCCGCGCTGCAGAACGCGAGCCACCGTCGCCACCACTCCCCGCACGAGTCATGCCCCCAACCCGCCGGAGACGCCGCAAGAAGATCAAGCCAGGCCCGCCCAGACCCAGATCGAGCCTAAAAGGGCCCAGATCTGGGCCGGGAAGGCCCGCCGCTAGCCACCGCGCCGCCCCGCCGCCAAGCAGCCGCGCCACCGCCCGCACGCCACCCAGCACTGCGCCGCCAAGGGAGCCGCGCCGCCGCCGGATCCATAGTCGCCGAGGAGCACCCCCGC